>NW_009233656.1:0-3490 GCF_000690835.1 Fulmarus glacialis | reverse complement strand
AAAAAAAGCAATGATCAAATAACTCACAGTTGTTTTTCTTTTATAAGGAAATACTATCTGATGCCTTGTATGTAAGTGATCCTATCTGCAATGTGTTGCTGTTACTGCTGCTGTTTGTCTGAAGGGCTTTTTTCCTGCACGAGCTGTGCAACAGAGGATGCAAAAAGAACCATAGGGTTGACCTATATATTTATTTCATTGCAGCACTTGAAATTCCCATGTCTAATAAAGCTGCCTTAATGCTGCTGGGCAAGTAAGGGGGGACTGGCTGGTGCTCCAGTATGTAGATGTGGTTGACCGAGTTGCTTGCCTGTCAGGTGTGCATAGAGCATGCTTAGAGGCTTTTCTTTATCAAAGGTTTGCAACTTTAGGAAGCAAAACCTTCCTTTTTTGTTACTTCAACTAGGAAAATAGCAGTTCAAGGGTAACCTGCATGCAGAGCTTGAGTCTTCAGCAGCTTTGAGTTGACTGATCCTAATTGAAAGCTTCCCCATTCCTCCAGTGACTTTGACTCTGCTCTTGTGAGCCCATGAGCTTTGAGTATAGAAAGCTTTTGGAAAAATGATCTCCTCAAAACGGGGTTCCAGTGAAAACAGCAAGTACCTGCCTGGTAGATAGGTGCCTTCTGCAATAAATTGCTCATTCTGCTTGCACAAGGTACATGCATTTCAATTCAATTTTCTTTCTATTTGCTTTACTAATGGTATGGTTCTCATGTCTGAACAAATGAGTGAAGTCCGGGAATGAAAGTCAAAACTTGCTGGACTTATTTTCAGTTTGTGCAGCTCTTGGTAATGACTCTTCAGTGTATTTTAATGGCTTTGTGTGATGTCTCTGATCTTCATGTCTTATAAAGCGAAACTCTTGAAGAACTAGTGTTCTGAAACCTTTCATCTGTTAGATTTCAGTCAGAGGGCCTTCTGATAACTGGTACTCTCTCCTTATACTTAGTTCGGAGTCATAATCCAGGATAACAAAGGTTGGTTTGCACTGATACAAATTACACCGTGATTAATTTCAGATTGTAGAATGCAAATTTGGATCCGTTCGAGACGGAAGACCTTCAGCATAACGTCGTTTAAAAGCGTGAATTTTTATGATAATTCTATATAGTCATAGGTTTTCTTTTGCAGAAAAAGGGAAAAAAAAGCACAAATAGAAAAGTGGAGAAGTAGTAACATGACTGTGGCACGATTGGGGTTTTTTTTGTCCTCATTCCTAATAATGTTTGCATTACTTGGTGCACACAAAATACTGCAGTGAGGTTGTGGAACTGAGGCTGGAAGATGAAACAGCCGTGAGGGTACTCAAGATATGTGACCCATTCTATGAAACCACTGAAGTGATGAATATTAATGTTCTTTTAAATTTTTAATTTTTAAGTCTTTCTGTCTTTCAAAAAAAAGAAAAAAAAGAAAGCTTGGGGGAAGAATTCTTCCCAGAACAATGGTGCAGTCTGTTATCTGCTCTTTTGCACTGTAAAGCACTGAATGTTCAGCCAATACAGTGCTCTGGTTGGCTTAGCATTCTTAACCTTAATTTTGAATAGAAGGTGCCTTGTGCTGCTGACGTAATTAGGGCCTTTTGTAAATCACTGTTGCAGGCAGTCTGCTGTTGCATTTCACTGCATTTCTCGGAGGGATGCAGGGCAAAAGCGTCAGACTAACTTTCTGAACCTCTCTTCAAGCTAAGTGTTTTCATTATTGGAGTATTTTATTCAGAATGAATTCTGCTTCATTTTCCGTTGTAGATAATAAGCCCCAAATCAATTTTGCAAGTGCAACAGTGTTTCTGCTGGAAGAAGTTTGAATAGGGAGCCCTTAACATCTTAAAGTAGGAGATGCTTCCCTGAAAAAAAGAAGGAAAAAAAAAAGATAGGAAATGTCAGAAGGTTGGATTTGACCAATTGACTTTAAATTACGTCCCCTCTGTGATACAGGAATATTGTTATCTGCCTCTTTTGTCACAGAAACTGTGAGAAAGTCTGAGCTGAAGCTTTGTTGTTGAGCTGGTTTCGTATTTGTGGTTATACGTGATGCTCTGCAGCGTTGTGTGGGGGCATAAAATCCCCTTACCTTTTGCGTAAGCCTCTTAGGGACTGTTGCACTCTTGCCTCTGCAGAGGCACAGGGTTTCATCTCACTTCTGTCTCTCTGGGGCAGGGTTCAGCTCAGGCCGTTACATCCCCTCCTGATGTAGTCCTTTATATCCGTGATGTCAGTGGTGATACACGGCCTTGCGCTGTCCTTGATCGCAAACACAGCACTATTAATAGTCAGAGAAGTTAACTTGCTCATTTCTGCGTTCACGCCGTCTGCCTTCCGAACCCTTGTCCCTGGGCTTTAAAGGCATCGTTAAAACCCCCCGCCGCTGACCGTCCCCGGGAGTGAACGCACCCGTGTTTGCAACATGGCTCCGACAGTCGCTGTGGTGTGGGAATAGCGGGGCGCTGCCTGCGGGGCCTGACTCGTGGGAGGAAACGTGGCGGTACAGCAGGGTGGCACACGGAAGAACAGCCCGGCGTTGTGCTCCCCGTACCTGCTCTGAGGTGCTGTTGTACTGCCAGATGGCTGGCATCGGCTCAAACTCTGGGCAAGGAGGGGAGAGTGGGACACATACCCGTGACCCCTTCACTTCATACCGAGGGAGCACGGCATGAATGAGCATGAAAGACAGCTGCAGCCTTCTTCCAGTGGCCATAGTCCGTTAAGTCTGTCCGTG
The DNA here is from genome assembly GCF_000690835.1 of Fulmarus glacialis. Lineage (NCBI taxonomy): Eukaryota > Metazoa > Chordata > Aves > Procellariiformes > Procellariidae > Fulmarus > Fulmarus glacialis. The sequence continues at coordinate 770 of NW_009233656.1, read as the reverse complement.
CTTGGGAGCAGGGAAAAGTGTGGCAGTTGTCTTGCGGCTCTTTTCCACCTGCAAGGACTTGAGAGGCACCCTCGGCAGAACAGCTTTCCCTCTCTTCTGGGGCTTGGCAGGGGCAAGGATGAGGTGCAGCCTGTCCTATATTGCTGCCTCGTCCCCAGCAGGGAAGGAAAAGAGGGGGTTTTGTGCTTCAGGTGTTGGAAAAGTGGCGATTCCTCCGGCGTATGCCGGGGACAGGCTCCCCTGTGCCGGCTGAGGCAGAGAGCGCAGGGCTGTGCTTCTCGGTGACTAATGAATGAATGAATGATGTCACCAGGTTGGTTCCTGAGGCAGGAAATCCATCTGAAACAGTTTAGTTTCAATACAGAAAGTGGAGTCATGCGCACCGAGTAAGCCGAAAGTAGACAGGAATTCCTTCACCGCCACCTTTTCGGTTGTGTCACTCCTTTCCAATCTATCGCGATAAAAAGTAGTTTACAAAAAAATTCAAGTGGGTGTGAGTCCCTCCATTCCCCACTGAAACCGAATAAAACGGCAACTTTCTGTCCTGTGAAGTATTGGCTTTTCAGCGTGCTTGCGCGTCCAGAGAGGGAAGGCGAGAGCTGCGCTCCCCTGCTGCAAGCCGATGTAATTGCTCTAGGGTGTCTGGGGCGCTCACTCGTGTCCCTCTGCTCCCTGGCAGAGCGGGCGGGTGCCGCTGCTCTGTGCGCCGGTGAAATGCGCCGCTTTGCTGCAAAATGGGCGCTAATTACAGAAAATAAGACTTGCCCGCA
>NW_009233655.1:557-15778 GCF_000690835.1 Fulmarus glacialis | reverse complement strand
TGGAGGACGATGGTTGAAATATAAATATGCGCAGGCCTGGCAGATTGATTGTATCACACTCCCACAAACCCGCCAAGGCAAGCGTTATGTGCTCACCATGTTGGAAGCAACCACCGGATGGCTGGAAACATATCCTGTGCCCCATGCCACCACCCGGAACACCATCCTGGGCCTTGAAAAGCAAGTCCTATGGCGACATGGCACCCCAGAAAGAATTGTATACATACTGTAGAGGAGGAGAAAGTCCCTGTTGTGCACATAAGAAATATGCTGGGGAAGACAGTCTGGGTTACTCCTGACTGTGGCAAGGGAAAACCCATTCATGGGATTGCTTTTGCTCAAGGACCTGGGTGCACTTGGTGGGTAATGTGTGTCCTGATTCCGGCTGGGACAGAGTTAACTTTCTTCCCAGTACCTTGTGGGGTGTGCTGTGTTTTGGGTTTGCTATGAGAGGAACGTTGATGGCCCATTGTTGCTTTGGTGGTTGCTGACTGGTGCTTGCACCAGGGAGTTTTGGTTTCTCTTTTTGGCCTCCCATGCCCTGCTAAGTGCAGGGGAAGCTGTGTGTGTGTGTGGGGAGCATAGCCGGGGTGGTTGACCCAGCTGGCCAACGGGGTATTCTATACCATGTGACATCATGCTCAGTAAAAAACCAGGGGTCTGGGGCAGGGCTGCCCCCCCGTTTGTGAGACACAGTCGGCGGTCGGTGAGCAGTTGTATTGTGCATTGCCTGCTTTGTATATTCTGTTATTGTTGTTGTTATCGTTGTTATTATTACTGTTCTACTTTGTCTTATTTCAATTATTAAACTGTTTTTATCTCAACCCGTGAGTTTTCCTACTTGTGCCCTCCCGATTCTCTCCCCCATCCTGCTGGAGGCAGGGGGTGAGCGAGCGGCTGCGTAGAGTTTAGTTGCTGTGTGGGGTTAAACCACGACACTTATACACTGATGAGGTTTTTAAAAACATTTGCACTGCTGTGCTCATGGTCAGTGTAGATGAGATTTTGTCTGTATTTTGGCTCTGCATTACTCCAAGCTAACTCTTAGTTAATGGTGCAGAATTTTATTTCGGTGGTAATTTTTCTCAGATTAATTGTCCATCCTGCTCGCATGCCTTTGTTTGGACTCTTCACTCACTCTGACCTTTATTTTAACTATCATGGTAAAGAAACTCTTGTATAGTGAAAAATTTCATTTATCCTTCACTAGCAGTGGTTGATACCAGTCACCAATGAACCTGTTTTTCCTCTCACTGAAATAAGTGGTAGTGTTTCCTTTAAATGCTGATGTTAGAGGAAGGAATCTTTTCAAGGCAAGAAACTGTCTTGAATTTATGGCTACAGGTTGGTTAAATAAGCATATGCCTAGGTCTGCCTTTCATTTGCAAAGTGGATTTTTGTCTCCGTGTACTCATAAATCATGAGTTGAAGTCTCAAAAAATTATTGGGTCATTTTATTTTTAAATGGAGAATCTTTGTGTGTTCTTGTTTTTCATCTTTTGAGGCTGTTGAGTGTGTTCTCCGTTGTCTTTCTGCAACTGTGAAGGGCAGAAACTTCTTTTAAATGAAAGTTAAAATTCTTAATCTGAAGCTTTGAGAAGAGCAACAAATACCATTGGACTTTGTCAGCACTAGCAGTGATAGGAAAAGTGAGCAAAGGCTAGTTGTGTTGGGCAGTGGCTCATATACTTTTGAGAATAGCACACACCTGAAGTTGAAAGGGCTACAATATGCTATGGACTTATGCAAATGAGTAAAACATTTCTGTTGCTGAGGATTGTTTATAATCACAACAAAACTCTGCTTCTGTACTGGTGGTGTTTGGTTTTAAAATTGCCCTTCCATTACAGCTTTGAAATTTGTCCAGGATAGACTTGTGGTAAATTTTGTGGACTAGCAATGATCCCATTCCTTTTCTCCTTTTTCCCTTCTCCCCTTCCAACTCAAAGTGGACTTCTTGCAAATTCAGTTTCCATCCTGTCTGCAGCGACAGCTGCTTTGTGCTCTGCTGACTCTGCATGTCTTTGAGAAGTTCTGCTTCAGAAATTGTCTCTTCCATTCCCAGTCATGGAAGTGCTCCTACTGTGGAGCTGGTGTAGTGTACATGTCATTTTATTTTTATCTTCATTGAAATGCAGCCGGGACTAGGCATGAATCCACTAAAATGTCTTGGAAATGGAAATGTCTTTCTGTGACAGGTTTAATGCGCCTTTCTGATTGAGAATTGGAGGCGTCCATCTTGCTTTGACGAGCTTTTTAAACATCCAATTCATTATTGCTGATGCTGTGAATTTCATTTGTACAACATCTCTTTCAACATATGGGCTGATAAACTGCATCCTGCTTAACAGTAGGATAGAGATTTCTTTTTTACATCATGGTTGAATGTTCTTCAGGACTGATTAACTATTGAACAGCACATGCTGGCTAGTCTAGAAAAGCATTTGATGATTTTCTCTAATGATTCAAGTATTGCAGGTAAGTTCTGTCTACCAAAAAAACCCAAGCCCACAAAATCCCAAACATTGCACTATGTGCTTAGTGTTTCACCTTCAAATGTCAGTTTGACAGCAAATGCTGCCTGGTAAGTATGAAGCAATTCTACTAAATGAAATAGGCTTAATTTGTAAACTTCACTGAAATAATAAAATTAGTCCAGAACTAGTGCCCTTTCTGCAATACAGTAAAATTGTTTCACTGGTAGTATATGGCTGTTAGTTTTGGGGGAATTATGTTCTACTATAGGACAAACGGATGCATTTGTCATAGAAGCATGGTTGCTTGTCACCCATCCTTCTGTGACTGACTGACTGGGTTGTTCTGCAATCATGTGGGAATAGTATCCCACAAATATGAATTTGTTTTTCTTTCAGTGTATCTTAGGGGTAGGAGCTTCTGCTTAAAATAAAGTACCAGCATTCTCATTGAGCAGCTTTCAGACATTATTTGGATTATACAGAGAAAAAGGAGCTACAATTATAATAACGCACGCTTTAAATGAGACAGAGGCAAGTGATAAAATAAAACTTCATGTTTCAAAAGGCAGTGTCTTGTTTAGAGAGAGTAATCTCTCTTAAATGAAAAAATCCCCAAAGAAGTGAAGGGGAGAGTAATTATTCTGAAACATGTCTCTGAATTGATGAAATTGCTAAATAGCGAAATACAGTGACAGACTTTTGATGAAAGCATTCTGCCTCTGAAGGAGAAGGGTGTTGTAAGCTGTTGCTCATTGTGGCATGCTTCATTGCTACCTGCGTGGCTTTCCTAAAGCCTATGGGATGTTAACGGACATAGTAATTTCTTGTGCATGCCTGCATCTGTTTAGTAAGAGTGGTATCATGTTAAAATGATTGTACGAGTCAACAGTAGACATGCAAAGCCAGGAAGATGATCTGTGTGACTGAGGTTTGCTTGGCTTGTACATCCCTTCTCCTAGCTGCAAAATAAACAAAATTCTTCTTGTGTTGGAGATTTCCTACAAGTAGGACATCACATGTTCCCAATGGGGTAAATAGCCTGTCCTGCTTGGATACTGTTGCAAGGTCTAAAATAAACCTTAAGTTTCTTATGTGGTGGATATGAAATATTGCTATGAATTTTCACTCTTGTTGAGCTCTACAGTGTGCATTGGTTGTTTCACTCATGTCGTTCCAGGTCTGTAATTCATCCCTGGTGAACCTAAGCCAGTGGTATTCTATTTCTGAATCTTCTGCCAATCCCTCACGAGCATTGAGCAACCCTGGAGTCACTTTGTGGAAGCTGTGCCTTGAAAATGCCATGGGGAGTATTAAGGGCCATCCCCATACAAAGGAAATGTGCTGCAGTAAGATGCTCTTTCAGCTGCCATGTGCTTTCTTGTGTCTTCCAGAGATGCTCTGTGAGCTCTCAGAGTAGGCACCCATCCAATGTTGAGCAGAAATTGATAGTTACTGCGGTTACTTTTGAAGTTACACTGATAATTTAAAAACAAACCAAAGCAAACACCCCCACTCCCACTGCAAACAAACCAACCATAAACAGTGACTGGTTAATAGTCCATGTCTGGCAGGCTTTCAAAATCCAGGGGTAAATAACCATGCAACGGCATTTACTCTCAGTGTTGTTAAACTCGATGCAAAGGTGGTGGAGCCAGAAGATCAAGTCTTGTTGGGTGTAGTTTCTCTGCTTGTAGTGAAGTGGATAAGAAAACTCCTTGACTTAAATGAAACATTGAGCTCTTCTGGTCGGGTTGATTAGACCTGTTTCATCAGATTACAGTAATTCAAATGCAGTGGCTGTTTAAAATGATATTTGGCATGTGTAAAGCAACTGACACAAGAGTATACTAAACATACAGGCTCTTCATTAACAGATAAAACTCTCAAAATTTTTTAGAGGGCAAATACTGGTTCATCATGGAGGTGGGCATAACCCTGATTAACCTTTCTACCAGCGGTTAATTTGGCCCACAGTATATCAATTTTCTGTGAATTCTTTTATATCTTTGTAAGCCTAGCATTCTGTTGAGCACTGTCCTGATGCTACAGATTTTATTCTTTGTAAACAGGAACTTCTCCACTGAATGTAATGTAAATTGCAAGGGCATGTTCCATTGTGAAGAACAAGTTATGAAAATATCTGTCAGAAATAATTACAGTTGATCCTGCTGTCGGGTAGGAATATAGACTGGATAATTTACTGGTGTCTCCTTCAGCAGTATTTTCTATTTCCTGTTACCAGGACTAACAGAATTTGACTCAAAATGGTGAGGAAAGCATAAAATCACATGTAAGGAAAAAAAGAGAAAGGAAAGGGTATTAATCTTCTATTTTTGGCTTTGCACAGTGGTTTGCGACATGGGCTTACTCTTCCATGACTGTGTAGAAAACAAAGTATGCTCATGGATACTATTTTTGAAGACGTGGAGGCTCTTGAATGTACACATGTGTCCCTGTTTTTCACTGACACCTAAGGATGTCAAACAGCTGTTTGTTCCTTTTAAAGTTTATACCCTAAATCAGATGTGGCATACAGTACAACCCTTTGTAGAAGAATAAGGACATATGGAGGTAAATACACGGTATGGTGGTCTGAAGTGCTTATTGTGCCAAGTTGTCTATAAGAGTGGCTTTCAAGCAACCTGTAGAATAAGATAATGGGAGAAGTTGCAAAGCTGTTGGTTGCCATTGCCCTCCACTCCCCTGTTCTCTACATTATAAGACTTGCTACAATTGTTCAGGACAGCAAGGCAAAAGAGGAAGATGAAATGTATAGTTGGCAGAACCAAAAAAAGGTAGGTTGGTAAACAGCTATTGTAATTTCATGAGTCTGGTAGAAATTGAATTGTCGGTATTATTCTTGAAGAGTGGACAACAATACATCTTTCTAACGTACCCTTTCCTCACCGATATGTAGTTGATAAGATTTTATTGATTACCTCTGTTAAATTTCTATTCTTGAGTATTTCAAACACTGATGTTTTGGGGATTTTAATTTACCTTTCCTCAGAAGGTTTCTTTATTTCTCTGAATAAGGAATTTTCCCTTTCCTGTAAGCCTTCAGTACTGTGCAGAAAGAAGATTGAGGATGTGGTCTCCTTATTCTTGTAAAATGATTTATTTAAGGAATAATGTATTGCTTGTTTGTTTGCCTTTTGGACTACCCTCTATGCCCAAAGGTCCACAGCTACAGAAATGTTCTCTACCTGGAGTTGAAAAGGATATTGCAGTCATTGACTATTGCAATGCATTGTAGCGACCTCCAGGCTTTTTTAATCCAACAGAGTATACCAGTGGGTGAAAGTACTGACCTTAGAAAGGCTGCGGAGGGTTTGAAAGAAAACAGCTAGTTTAATGAGAGAAAATGGACCACTTGGTGTCCCTTGCTCATGTTATCTGTGCTGTTTTGAATTGGAGAATGGTAAAACAGAACAATTGGTACCAAAATGAGCTAACTGTCCCAACTCAGACCCAGGCTTCCTTAACCCTGCATGTCTTAACTCCTTTGACAGCTGTCTTCCACTGGGACAGAGGTGAAACTTTGCCAGGCCGCATTTGTTGAGCAGTGGTCCCCAGATTTGCAGCTTTCCCTGGGAAGACCTCAGAGCAATTACAAGTGTGTCACCTGGACAAAATATAAAACTTCACTGTCAGACTGGTAAGGCATCTGGGGCCACCTAACTACTGATGAAAACAAGCTTAATAAAAAGGAAAATCCCTGCAAAAGAAGTGAAGTACTACAGAGATGTTACATGTTTGTGAAAAGTTCATATTGCACTGTGATGAGTATACTGTAAAAATGCAAACAAAGTAACAGTAGGAGAATCAGTACAGGAAAAGAAACACTTTCTAAAGGTGTTCTGTAGTTTGTTGTTTGTAGCTATTGTTTGTAGTCTGCCCCCGATGAGGGAGAACTGATTGTGAGCAAAGACTTCATTTATGAAAAATGCCTGTGAGTGTTATGATAGAGCTGGTTTTGATTTGACCAGTCAATGAACCTTTGAAAAAACATTGAATGAATATGACATTTTGCATGATAGTTCTAAGCCTGGACAGCATGTGGTGAGGTAGGCTGTATTCTGTAGACCTGACCTGTTTAGCTGCGGATCTTACTGTGAAGTTTCACCTCTAAATCTAATTCCAGTATTACTTCCCTTCCATGAGCATGACTGTGCAGCTGTGGATCCTATGCAAAGCCCTAGCACATGTTTACCTCTGTGGTTTAGAGGACATTGCACATGCTGATATTTCCTTTAGGCCTGTATTTAAATTTTTGCAAAATCAAGATCTCAATGCACTTGCAATATTCTTCTCTGTGTAGCACGGATGTGTAGTATTATAATTGCCCTGGTTTTGACTGGGATAGAGTTAATTTTCTTCCCAGTAGCTGGTATAGTGCTATGTTTTGGATTTAGTATGAGAATAATGTTGATAACATACTGACGTTTTAGTGATTGTTAAGTAGTGCTGACACTGGTCATGCTCTGCTTCCCATGCTCTGCCAGGTGCAGGAGAAGCTGGGAGGGAGCGTAGCCAGGACAGCTAACCCAAGTGACCAATGGGGTATTCCATACCATATGACGTCATGTATATAAAGTATACAGGTATATAAAGGTGGAGGAAGAAGAAGGAAGGGGGGGACGTTTGGAGTGATGGCGTTTGTCTTCCCAAGTAACCGTTACCTGTGATGGAGCCCTGCTTTCCTGGAGATGGTTGAACACCTGCCTGCCGATGGGAAGTAGTGAATGAATCCCTTGCTTTGCTTTGCTTGCGTGTGCGGTTTTTGCTTTACTTATTAAACTGTCTTTATCACAACCCATGAATTTTCTCATTTTTACTCTTCTGATTCTCTCCCCCGTCCCACCGGGGGGGAGCGAGCAAGCGACTGTGTGGTGCTTAGTTGCCGGCTGGGGTTAAACCATGACAATAATATAAACAGAATATAATAATAGTGTAAATGATAATATAAAAGATGAGTTAGCAGTACCCAGTACAACGTGACTATTCTTAGTTAATCTTTAAGTGCCCGTACATTAATATGATAACAATGATTAATCATGGTAATGTGCTAAAACACTAAAAAGGACTAAAGATAGTTCTGAATGACATTTTGTGTTAAATTCATTTGCTAAGCAATGCTGAGAACAGCTGCAGAAAATCACAAAGCATTCTTGTATCTTATGTAGCCTACTTTTTTTTTTTTACCTTGGTGAGTGGTTTTCTTGTTTTAACTTGTTTGTTGGTGTTTTGTTTGTTTTTTTTTTTTACTTTGATAAACATAGCCAATTAAGTTCATGATATAATGTGACTGGGTAAACTTAGCTTCCTAGGTACTGGCCCTACTGGAGTTATAACTGTTGGCTGCATGGTAAGCGAATGCATGGGAAATAGGAATAAATGAGACATTTCCATTCTTGGGTCCCCACTGTGTCATTTTAAGATGATCTGCCATTAAACAATGCTTGGGTGATGCTGGAGAGGAGGTGTTGATGCTGTTCCAGCAGTTCTACCTGGCATCTCTCCCAGGTCAGCCTGGGAACACTGGTGCAGAGCCTGTACCAGGAATTAATTTTGTTGGAAGCATCATTGTGATAACAACGTTCAGGTCTGTTCATACCCCTCTATGGAAGGTTAGAGAAGCGACACAACTTCCCATGAATCTGTGTTGTAGAAGAGTTGATGGCAGCCCAAAATGCAAGAGAGACTCAGCCTGTGCTTAGTAAGAGGTTCCTGTTCTGTCTAGATGAGTACAAGAAAAAGGCTTTGTTCCCTTTTCACTTTGTGTCTAGTGAAACATTGCTTAGTATCAAGGTTCTCTAACAGCTCCAGCAGCAAACCAACAAGCAACAAGAGTCACTGAAATGGTGGAGTTGACAGTTTATGGCTAATGGAGGGAGGATCTAGGCTGAAGCGTGCAGGCTCCATGCCTCTCCAGAAGTAACTTCTTGTACATTTTTGGTAGGATGTATGTGCTTAATATAAAAAAAAAAAAGTCCTCCTCTCTGAGACCATAGTCTCTGTTAGCTAGATGTACAGGGCTTAAATTTCCGAGGAAGTCATTATTTGTATAGTTTAGGTGTCAGAAAGAACACTGAAGTTCTCACCACACACGTGTTTCAGAATATTTTTGAACATGCTGAATGTGTGCAAATTCTTTATGCTTTACATCTGAGCAGAAATAGTACAGTTCAGCACAACAACTCCAATATGCTGTGTTGGATACTGAAATCATGGCATTCACAAACACGTATGTATTTCACGTATCTAGTCTGCCAAGCCTGTTCCATTCAGTTTATAATTTTTCAGTGTTTCTTGAGGTGTAAAATTACATGGTCAGAATGTAACACTGTTCCCTGAATCTTCTTTTTTTCAAAGATAGTAGCTTCAGTTGTAAATTACAAAGACATGCTACCTGTAGATAAAATGTAAATTAGAAAGCCTGAGAGATTGTGAGAGGGAACTGAAATCAGACACAGTTTTTTGGATAGGACTGAGGTAGGATCAGTCTAGTACGTCGCAACTCACAGTAATCTGCTGAAATTATTCTCTCTTGTTATTTCAGAGAATGTGTTTCATTTAAATTATGTATCATGGCGTACTAGCCCCTGTGCAAGCAAAGTAAAGGCAGCTGGCACAAAGGATGAATTCTGATGCTTTTTTATTGCAGAGATATAGCCCTGTAAGTTAGAGAATCAGGCTAGAGTCATGAGAAGGAAAACAGGACAACATTTTCCTTGCTATTCTCTTGTGGTCAATACATGGCATTTCTGCTGATTGAGTTTCAGTTTGGGAAAGTGTCTGAATCGTTTTATTTATGTTGTATTACTGCACGTATCTATATATATTTATGGAAAATGAATAAGGGTATAAAAATGCCTGTCTTCAGTTTGAACCTATTTTGTGTAAATTAGGGATGAAATTTTTTTATAACATTGTGTCTCGCCAGTCGTCTACTCCAGTGAATTTCTTGGACTCCTTAAACATCCTAGAGGACAAGATGTCTGTAAACTCACTCAAATTAATTCATGAACATTTAAACTACTAAAACTTGGTTTTCTCTGTATTTCTAGCTCCTGATTAATTACACTTTCAAAAGTTATTTAAAGTTGAAGGATGAACAGACAAGCTTTATTCCAGTAGGAAAACAAGCTAAAACTTTCAGTCTGCACGGCAATGATTGGTATCCTGCTTGCAATGTCTGCAAAGATGCCAGAGTTTACCTTGAGATGCTGCAGGACAAGAGTTGTCTCAGTCTGTCCAGCTTATGGTGCGTTAGCAGGCCTTCACTGGAATTGCAGTGGTTCAATGTGGCATCTTTCAGGTGTGCTTTATTGTAATGCAGGAAGGGTGAAAACCTCACTTGTACAACTCACTTAAGGGTTTGTTAGGTAAGAACAAATGGCAGCTGAAGACAAAGTTTGGAACAAGAAAACAGCAGTGATGGTTAGCCAGATTTCAAGCGTCTTATGGTAACTGGTGTGGCCAGTTCTTATTTGTTGTTGTAAATATTGTGCAACAGTATTATATTAAAGATCTTGTGATAAATCAGTCAGGCTCTAATAAAAGTGGAATTTTTCTTCAGTGTATGTGTTACCATTTTAAAAAGCTGTGGCGTAGAGTAGAGTTATAACTCCACCTTTAATCAGAATTGTTAGTGGTGGTCCGCTCAGGCCAAAAAAAGCAAAAGACCCTTTTACTATTAGCCCCAACTAAGAACAAAACAAAACAAAACCCTCAGGCACCAAAAAAAAAAAAAAACAAAGGAAAGAAAACAAACAAACAAAACAAAACAACTTGAGAAAGTAGCAACTCGTTTGGTAAACAATGCAGTCCGGAAAATTGTTATTCAAGTTGATGGGCTATCTAGGTTAAAAATAAAATTTAAAAAAATCCAGTATTGTAAAATACTTCTTGTGAGGTCAGGATCTGGTGTAAGATTTTATCTTTTGTTTGTTTGTTTTTAAGGCTACAGCTTGTATATTGGTAGTTGTAGGTACTTAAATAACAGAAAATCTAAGCCTTCCTCTTTGCCATGCCCTGGACAACAGAGTATTGAGGACAGAGAGGATCAGGGAAGGCATGGAATGACTGATAAAAGGTGTTTGTACTGATGCAGAGAGGTAAGGGTGGGGGGGAAGGTTACTTTTTTTTTTATAACCACATTTACAAGTGTTTTAAAGGCTCATTGTGCTTCAGAAACGTCATGTTCCTTTTCCTATTTCTCACCATCATTCACAAATTTCTGCCCAGCCCAACTTAAAACTCCCTGCCACTCAAAAGAATATGGAGTCTGTTATTATTCATGGATCCATTTGATTTCACACCAAAACCCAGAAACATGTCCTAGGAAAAAAACATGTTAGTCAAAAAAAAAAAAAAAAGAAAAGAAAAAAAGAAAAAAGATGATGAAAAAAATACTAGATGCTACAGAGAAATACATAATTTTATTCAGCTGCTCATTTCTACACTCCAAAATATTTGGATTCAAAAATGAAATACAAAAAAAGAAAACACTTGGCTGTGCAAGCAAAATTGGATTTTGTTCCTTTGTTTCTGGGGCAGCTGTCAGAAGGATGGGTTTCAATGAAACCCAGTCTTCCTTAACTTTTGTTTTGTTGAGGAATTTGACCCATCCTGTTTACATTAGCTTTCAGTGGTGCTTTCAGTAGGTGGATTAAAACCAGGCACCTAGGCCACTATTCCTGACTGAGTGGACATGTCGTTTGTTTTGCTGGTGCCTTGGTTTTATTATCTGTCAAATGTGTGTGGAAGAGCTCTTGAGGAGTGTTGTAAACCTGTTTTTGTAAAACGTCTAGCTCCTACTTTTGCTTAGCACACTGTACTTATTGGGGGAAGAGGGAGGGGGAAGTCTAAAAGGTTGTTATCATCAGGTTTCCTCCCCGTGGAGTATCACCGAACCCGTCTCTTACTGATTTTGCTGAAAAAGCAGTAAACAGTCAATTACCTAGGAAATACATGAACTATGCATGTTACTGCAAAGGGTTTATGTAGTGTAGGGTATGGAAAGTATGCTCTGATCTGTAGTCTACAGGAGGCTGGAAACCATGTGAAACAAATTTCTCATCTAAATTCAGGTGTTTTTCATGGACAGTGAGTCATTTTTGTGTGAAGCGGCTTCGTGACATTCATTGCATGTTGCAGTAGCTCATGCTACCACTTTGAAATGGAGAAGAGGAATCAATCAGCAGGATAATTCCTTGCAAGTGATGTCAGGTCAGTTGGATTTAAGTTGATTTGTCTTGTATGCAGCTTCTATGGGAGCTGGAAATGATATCAGAAAATACTTAGGGACAGTCATATCTGATTGTCTGGGCATCTGCTCTTGTTTAGGAAGCAGGGTTCAAACTTATTAATGATACAGGAAATTAGTGTCCTTCAGTGCATTTTTTCAGCTTAGCATTAAAAAGTAGACAGCAGAGCTGACTGCTTATGCTTGTATTCTCGACACATGGCCTTTGTGAGGTTCAAAAGAACAAGAAATCATGGAATTTCCTAACCTTCTGGAAATAGGAACAGAGAAAGAGGCAGTCTGTCTTAAAATGCACGCTCTATCAAGGGAGTGATATTAGGCAATGGTTCATGAGCAGGCACAAAAGAATACCTCTTACTCCACCTGTGTCGTCGTGGCAGCAGCAGCCACTTGCCTCAGAGAAGGGTAGGTACCTCAATGTGAGCAGCCCGTGGACAAGATTGGGGTCACAGACTGCCAGCTGGGCCACCCCAGTAGGTGATGTAGTAGACTGAGTAGACAGTTGCTTCAGAGGAAGCATACTTTAACTGACTTAAAACTATCTAGTTCAAATTCCAATTGCAAATTAGGGACAACAGCATAGAGCTTTGTGCAGGCCAACCGACCAGGTTTTTATACATGAAATTTTCCCTGAATATTTACAAAAACTATTAATAGGTTGAGCTACTAGCCTGTGGTATTTTTCAGCTAGGTACTGAAAGGTTGTTATTGCCACTTCCTAGCTGGATTGCAGTGTAGAAATAACCCAATGTGAGGGTAAAAGACAAGATGAGGGTAAAATGAGGGGGGAAATGGCAAGAATATGATAAATATGAATGAATTAGGATTGGTGCATATTATTGGTAGTGTTGACAACATCTCAGCTGTCAGGTCTGTGTAATTAGCAGCAATAAAAGCAGCTGTCAGTGATGGACGCTCTTATTACAGTTACCTGGAACTTTTGCACTGTTTCATGTATTCATGTCCATTATAAATTGGGAACAGTAATTTCTGGAAATTCTCCTTAGTTTATTTCTTAATTCATGTTTTCAGTATTTCTTCAAGTAGTCTTCTCTTCAGATAGTTTCTTTTGGAAGTGATTATTGCATTTTATGAAGTGACCTAGAAACTGCACCTCTTCTGGCATATCATATATCTTTACTTATTTCTAATAGTTTCTGTCTTTTTCTTGCTGGCTGGACACTTTCCTAAAATTGCCTGAAACGCTAGTCTCTTTTTCAGAAAAACAGCCATGATATTCATTGCCTTTCTAAGAAGAAAAAAAAATTATTTTATTCATAGACTAGGGCAAAAGTTTGAGGGAATTTATGAACTCACATCTTTTGTTCACCTTGGGGCTGAAATAAATTATCTTAAAGTATTCAGTGGACTAGTGCTAGTGTTGTTCTGTGGAACAGAATCAGTTAATACAGATTTCCTCTCCCCCTGCCCCGATCTGGTAAACTGCTTTTGTATAACTTGAGCAAAAATACTACACTTGACCTTGGAAAGAGGAAGCACATTATACCATTTACAAGATGGTGATCAAGCCGCAGCCTGTCAACTGGTCAGTTTTGTCCTGTCCATTTTGCCATGTTTACATGCTGGAAATGTTGCTGTATTCTTTTTCTAATGTGTTTCCAATTATCTTGTAAAGGGCTACTTTTTTTTCTTTTTTTTTTTTTTTTAAGGGATATACACAACACTGTCTAAAATGTGAATTGTCTGGCAATGTTGATTTAATGTTGTAGCTTGTGCAATCGTAAGCTCTTTCTGCAGTCTTTCTGCCAGACAGCGTAGCTTTGGAGTGAAAGGCTATGACCAGTCTGGCAACTCTCAGATGGCACAAGCACCTCACAGACCTCTCCAGCAGAGGATCAGGTTTTTTTCAAAGCAGGCTACACGTGAGCATGTACTTTTTTGAACTCTGAGGATTTAGACTTGGAAGTATGTTTAGGAGATATTATTAACTACAGCTGGTTGAAGAAAATGTTGGTAGAAGACGATTCATTACAAAAAGTGCTTTTAAGAGAACAGAAACATTTGCTTGTGGGAGGGAGGAAATTAAAGAAAATTGATCAAAGACTAAGTATTTCAATTCATTTGTATTTTCCTGTACTCTAAGCAATATCTTTTCTTAGGCTTTTTTGCTTGAAATTTTGGCTGCTAAGGTTTTCTTTCTAGTTTAGAAATCTTTTTTAAAGTGTTGGATATACTGCAGGTTGGAAAATGCAGTTCCAATGACTTAGTAGTGTGGGAACTTGAGCGTACTAGAAAGAGTTGCAATCCATCAGGCTTGAGACATTTGTCTGCTAGTGTTTAAGAAAAGTATTAATATATTTTATATATACACATTTTTCATATGTTTTTCATAATATTCATACCTGTTGAGAAGTCTAGAAGGTAGGAACTGAATAAGAGTAAAATTAGGCAAGGTACTGCCTAGTTCAGGAAAGGTTTACATTTGTAGTTAAAGTGTAAAAGCACTAGGAAGTGAATCCAGAAACCCTTATGTTTTCTGGTCTGTTGCTCATTCAAGTGGCAATTACTTTCTTGTGGTATATACTCCTTGCCGGCTGCAAGAAAAGAGCTAAGTGTAATTGTGACTTTACTGGCCAACATATGTTTCAGAAACAGAAAACAATCCGCTATTGAGCCCTTGATAAAGGCTGCCACCTGAAAAACACGTTAAAACCCTGAAACCTTAATCTAAAACTCTAGAGCCCTGGCATATGACTGAGTTCTACATTTTTCATTCATGTTTACATTTCTAGTTTAGGACAGTGAATGCCAGTGCTCCAGTCGAATTGTGTGAGGGCTGTGTTATGCTTTATGAGCACAGGCCTCCACTGAGGCTGCTGTGAAGCTGCACTGTCCCCGTGGGAGCTCTAGGAAGCATTTGTGCCTTGGGCACATGCTAAATAGCTGAGACTTACCGCAAACAAAAAGGGCATGTGGGTTTATATCACCCTTAAGAGCTTTCTCTTCTTTAGATGACCATGTGCACTACGCACACATGTAAGGGGTGTGATTATTATTCCTGCTATGTAATACTGATCTGATGGCATGTGTGCATGAATGTCGTGGTTTAACCCCAGCCAGCAACTAAACCCCACGTAGCTGCTTGCTCACCCCCCCGCCTCCGGTAGGATGGGGGAGAGAATCGGGAGGGCACAAGTAGAAAAACTCGCAGGTTAAGATAAAAGCAGTTTAGTAATGGAAATAAACCCAAGCAGAACAGTAATAATAACAATGATAACAACAACAATAACAGAATGTACAAAGCAGGCGATGCACAATACAACTGCGCACAGACTGCTGACCGCGTGTCACGAATGGGAGGACGAGCCCCCTCCCCCCCCAGTTTTATACTGAGCATGATGTCATATGGTATAGAATACCCCATTGGCCAGCTGCGTCAACCACCCTGGCTATGCTCTCCCCGACAGCTTCCCCTGGACTTGGCAGAGCATGGGAGGCCAAAAAGTCCCCCA
>NW_009233655.1:0-289 GCF_000690835.1 Fulmarus glacialis | reverse complement strand
TTATGGGCCATCCCTCCAAAGTGTCCGTTGAGTTCATTTAGTCCATGACTTTGGGCTCCATCTGTCATAACAGTCTTTCAGGGCAGGAGAGATGCTGTGTGGTCTTGGACTGTTGCATGCCGCGGCCAGTTCTGGTTCCATTATCACTGCGCTTGTCCAGTTCTATCAACGTTGCACTTTGCTCAGTTTCATTGGCGTTCATTCTTCATTAATCTGGGTGATTCTTACTGCAATACCGTTGATAGCAACAATGTGTGATGTACAGTATTATATAGGAATTAACATCATA
>NW_009233654.1:0-1402 GCF_000690835.1 Fulmarus glacialis | reverse complement strand
ATGATTCTATGATTCTAATTGATATATGCAAAGTTTGATGGAACAGCTAATCCTGGAAACCATTTCCAGGTACATGAATGACAAGAAAATCATCAGGAATAGTCAGCATGAATTCACCAAGGGGAAGTCATGCTTGACCAACTTGATAAACTTGTATGATGAAATGACTGGCTTGATAGATGAGGGGAGAGCAGTGGATATTGTCTACCTAAACTTCAGTAAGGCCTTTGGCTCTATCTCTGATAGGATCCTCATAGAGAAACTGTTGAAGTATGGGCTGGCTGAGCAGACAGTGAGGTGGATGGAAAACTGGCTGAACAGCCAGGCCCAGAGGGTGGTGATCAGTGGCACAAAGTCTAGTTGGAGGCCGGTGACTAGTGATGTACCCCAGGGGTCAATATTGGGTCCAGTCCTGTTTAACATCTTCATTAATGATCTGGATGATGGGGCAGAGTGTACCCTCAGCAAGTTTGCAGAAGACACAAAATGGAGGAATGGCTGATAAGCCAGGGGATCGTGCTGCCATCCAGTGGGACCTTGAGAGGCTGGAGAAATGGGCTGATACTTCAACAAGGGGATGTGCCAAATCCTGCACCCGAGGAACAACAACCCCATGCACCAGTATATGGTGGGGACTGCCCAGGTGGAGAGCATCTTGGCAGAAAATGTGTCCTGGTGGACACCAAGTTGAACATGAGCCAGCAATGTGTCCTTGCTGCAAAGAAGGCTAATGGTATCCTAGGATGCAATAGGCAAGTCAAGGGAAGTGATCCTTCCCCTCTACTCAGCACTAGTGAGGCCACACCTGGAGCACTCTATCCAGTTCTGGGCTCCCCTGGACAAGAGAGACATGGAGGTACGAGAGAGAGTCCAGCAAAGAGCCACAAAGATGACTAAAGCTCTGGAGCATCTGTCCTGTGAGGAAAGGCTGAGAGAGCTGGAACTGTTCAGCATGGAGAAACGAAGGCTCAAGGGGAATCTTGTCAATTTATATAAATACCTGAAGGGAGGGTGCAAAGAAGACGGAGCCAGGCTCTTTACAGTGGTACCCAGTGACAGGACCAGAGGCAATGTGCACAACCTGAAACTTAGTAGGGTCTGTCTGAATATCAGGAAACACTTTTTAGTGTAAGGGTGAGCAAGCACTGGCACAGTTTGCCCAGAGATGTTGTGGAGTCTCCATCTGTGGAGACATTGAAAAGCTGTCTGGACATGGTCTTGGCTCTAGGAGGTCCTACCTGACCAGGTGGTTGGGACCAGATGATATCCAGAGGTCCCTTCTAACCTCAACCATCCTGTGATTCTGTGACTTTCGTACTGTCAGCCCAATTAGTGAAGTATGCAGTTTTACAGAAAATTGATAATATCTGTTCACTCTTGTCGTGGTTTAACCCCACGCAGC
>NW_009233653.1:3607-9471 GCF_000690835.1 Fulmarus glacialis | reverse complement strand
AGAGAAGGATGTTGTGAGGGACTGTGTCAGAGGCCTTACAGAGGTCTATATAGACTACATCAGTAGCCCTTCCCATGTCCACTGATGTAGTCACTCCATCATAGAAGGCCAGTAGGTTGGTCAGGCAGGACTTGCCTTTGGTGAAGCCATGCTGGCTGTCTCAAATCACCTCCTTGTCCTCCATGTGCCTTAGCACAGCTTCCAGGAAGATCTGCTCCATGATCTTCCCAGGCACAGAGGTGGGACTAACTGGCCTGTAGTTCCTTGGGTCTTCCTTTTTTCCCTTTTTAAAAATGGGGGTTATGTTTCCCCTTTTCCAGTCAGTGGGAACTTCACCGGACTGCCACGACTTCTCAAATATGATGGATAGTGGCTTAGCAACTTCATCTGCCAGTCCCCTTAGGACCCGCGGACAGATCTGATCAGGTCCCGTGGATGGGGACCTGATGGTCTTGAACCTGATCTTCTCCTACAGTGGGAGGCTCTTCATTCTCCCAGTCCTGCCTTTGCCTTCTGCGGCTTGGGCAGTGAGGGTTGAACACTTGCCAGTGAAGACTGAGGCAAAAAAGTCATTGAGTATCTCCGTCTTCTCCATATCCCGGGTAACCAGGTCTCCTGTTTCCTTACAGAGAGGGCCCACATTTTCCCTACCCTTCCTTTTATCACCAACATACCTGTAGAAGCTTTTCTCATTGCCCTTGACGTCCCTGGCCAGATTTAATTCTGTCAGGGTTTTACCTTTCCTAACATGATCCCTGGCCACTCAGACAATTTCTCTGTATTCCTCCCAGGCTACCTGTCCTTGCTTCCACCCTCTGTAGGCCTCCTTTTTGTGTTTGAGTGTGTGTGGGAGCTCCTTGTTCATCCATGCAGGCCTCCTGGCATTTTTGCCTGACTTCCTCTTTGTTGGGATGCATTGCTCCTGAGCTTGGAGGAGGTGATCCTTGAATATTAACCAGCTTTCTTGGGGCCCTCTTCCCTCCAGGGCTTTATCCCTTGGCACTCTACCAAGCGCATCCCTGAAGAGGCCAAAGTCTTCTCTCCTGAAGTCCAGGATAGTGAGCTTGCTGTGTGCCCTCCTCAGTGCCCTAAGGATCTTGAAGTCCACCATTTCGTGGTCACTGCAACCAAGGTTGACCTTGAGCTTCACATTCCCCACAAGCCCCTACTTGTTAGTGAGAGCAAGGTCCAGCTTAGCACCTATCCTTGTGGTTCCTCTACCACTTGGAGAAAGAAGTTATCATCAATGCATTCCAGGAACGTCTTGGATGGCTTATGCCCTGCCGTGTTTTCCCTCCAACAGATATTGGGGTGATCGAAGTCCCCCATGAGGACCAGGGGTTGTGAATGTGAGGCTGCTCCTATCTGTCTATAGAAAGCCTCATCCGCTTGGTCTTCCTGGTCGGGTGACCTGTAGCAGACCCCCACTATAACGTCACCTGTCCCTGCTCTCCCTTTAATCCTGACCCATAAGCTCTCAGTCGGCTCCTCATCCATCCCCAGGCGGAGCTCTATGCACTCCAGCTGGTCATTGACATAGAGGGTGACACCCCTCCTCGTCTCCCCTGCCTGTCCTTCCTAAAGAGCCTGTATCCTTCCATTCCAACACTCCAATCATAGGACCCATCCCACCATGTCTCTGTAATGCCAATAAGATCGTACCCCTGCAGGCGTGCACACGTCTCTAACTCCTCTTATAATCCTGACCTTTGCATCTCACTGGGATGCTTCCCCATCCAATGTTAAGGCAGAGCCCCAAACTTTGTCTTTTCCAAGACATGATGTCTCTGGGACACATTCTACATAAGCAAACTGTCTACCTATGGCCTCTACAGAACAACTGAGGTAAATTTGAGAAGTGCCATGCTACTTTTTTTAGCTAGGGATATGTTTATGAAGTAAGCTGTAAAATGTTGTGGGAAATATTGTCTTAATTTTATATATGCTTAGATACCAAGGTAATGGGCATAACAGACCTTACATTTATAAAATTTGACCATCCTGCTATATCATATGTTCTTTCACACAGCTTCCCTAAAAGTGAAAATAAAAACTGCATCAAGAAAACAAATTCAATGCCTAGGGGGCATTGTTTTATACTAGCTTACAATATGAATTCCATGCCAGTAGATTAGTTTTATATTAGTTATTTCCAAAACTTATGTGGAAGTGTTTAATTGTACAATCATGTTACTGCAGCACCAAACTCCTCTAATATGAAGTAATTTTAGGTTGTTAATTTTTCCCCAGAAGACACATTAATGTCATTGTTGAAACCATAGAGTCTGTATCTTTATTACACCACAGCGTGTCTCTCTTTACTAAGATTAAGACTGTAAAATAATTACTAACCATAATCACTTTGAAATTGGTGTCCTACTGCTATATGCAGTGTTCACATAAACAAATTTAACTAGTGAGTTAAGAAATCTGTTTTTAAGTTTATATTCAGAAAGCAGTAAAGAATCCTCACCAAAAGGGGAGAAGGTTCCATCATAAAGCAGGAGTTGATGTTGTGATTGCATACCATTGTCATGTTGTCTTTCTTCAAATCCTGATCAGGATGACTTGCAGAGTTAAAGACCATTGGGATAGAAAGGCAGGGAGGGGATGGGAAAAAACAGTTAATTAAAGTAAGTTACAGATGAAAAGAAACACACACCTCCCCAAACACTCTGAAACGAAACTACATTGTTAAATAATTAAATCCTCTTCTCGTCCTCCACCCCCAAAACAGCTGGACTATAACTATCAATATGTAAAGCAGTTTTAATTTAATTTTTCCTTTAAATGAATATTTATACATTTTTCTAGGCTCTTCTTTTCAGGTGCTTGCGTTCCATAGTTGCAAATTAACACACTAAAAGAAAGAAGAGTATGATAAATCTTTGTCCTACCCTGAAACGAAACAGTGATTACATTCAGACAGATCTGTAGACATCCCCATCCATGGCTTCATTTTCACATCCTGGTTTCCCTGCAGATCACAATTCCCCCAGATTTGACTGTCTCCTGTTTACAAATACCCTAACAATTACTTACACTGTTCACTTAATTTCTGGTCTCAGTTCTACCTTGTAGTTTACAGGCATGGGTTTACCACACCAACAACTGGGTTGTGTGGCTCCCTCCATCTCAGCTGCATCTACTTCAGCTCTATGCAGATTAGCATACCTTATGAGATTAACTGTAATAATTTAAAGTTTTCAATTTTTACAAAATCCTGCCTTTTATTTACCATCAAAGTTTTGTTCAGTTGTCATTGTTTCCTTGTAGCAGATTTTGGTTCAAAACCTGCATATTTCATTTTATTCTCAGAGTGTTTTGATGGGGAAAATACATATTTTTGTACTTGGTCATTATTGCTACCTTTTGTTGCATCCCACTCATTCTATCTACATTGTGTACTTTTCATTGAAGAACCATGGTTTCAAAAGCTGTATTAGTACATCAATAAAGTATTCTTGCTATCACTACCAAAACTGAAAGGACTGCTGTCAGCAAGTCCTAATATTCCAAAGCCTTAAAGGCATCTTCCAGTTTGACTTAGAAATCCTCAACGGTTGTACCTCTACACTGTCAACTACTTCCCCAGTCTAAGCAACTTAGATATCTGATTTCTAATCCAGTTAGGCTCCAGAAGCTTGGCATAGCAGCACTTAGGGCCCTAATTCAATAATCTCTCACTAAATTACCTGCCATACCTAGACAGGATCAGCTCTTCAGACAGTGAATCTTGCAATCTTCATTTTGAATTAATGGCCATTGTGGTGACAGGTACTTTTGCCCTTTATCTGTAAGAGTAAATGAGTAAAATTCAGAAATAGCTCTGAGGTCAGGGTCAAGCCACTCACCTTCCCAAACAATTCCTTTACCAAGAGTCAATAAAATCATCCTCTGTCACTTCCTGAATCCATTGATAACTTTTTCTTTCTAAGCAGTGTCAGAGCTTAAACAGGAGGAGTTGAGAGCTGCTTCTTTCCTCCTTCACTGTTTCCAGTCCAGTCTCTGCCATGGCCTGAGGTTTAAAGAAGTTCTCCTGGGAGATAAGAAATGTGGTTTGCATCCAAATATCCTATTTATGGGGGAAGCGTGCTACCTGCTGAGACTTCCAAGTCCCTCAAACGGATTAGTGTCGTCTTATGGTAGCATAGCTATGGTGATAACTGCTACAGCAGGGTGGGAATTGAGTCAATTTTAATGAGTTCATAGCTGAATGCACAAGTCTATGTGTAATTATCTTTAGTTGCGAACTTGGCAACACCACTTATTTAATGAATCACTCTGGTGTTGCTGATATTTTTTGATGCATCCTTCACTTCAAATCTTTCTTTTCGAAATACATGTCATGTTTTTCCCTCAGTTTGAAGTTCTATTACCACCAATTTGTTTTTAAGAGCTTGAAAAAATTGGTCAGTTAATTGAAATTAAATAAGCATTCTTGAAGTGCTTTCTTTAGTAACTGTACTTTTTTCTTCACATCTTATAGGTCTTGTTTAGTTATTTGCATGTTTACCTTTCTGACTTGTATGTTTCAGAATTGCTATACAGTCAGTACTCGTCAGGAATTTTGCTGGTCAGTGTTTCATATCACCATATTTGGTGGCAGAGCACACACATCTGAGTGTTTGTGTTTCTTTAGATACTGGGTGTCCAAGACATATTTGTATAGCATCAAGATTTTTGTGTCAAATTTGCTCATTTTTCATTTTATGGTGAGATTTGATGCCATGCAGGGTCTGTACCAGATCAGGGTAACAGTTGCCATTTAACTCACTGAGTTTAAACAAGATAAGCAGCAACCAAGAGTCAGATAAATCATTAAAGAGTTCATCTCTTCCATGAGGGTGTTGTACTCATCTGGTAGCAGCAGTTCACAGTCGTGACATGCAGAATTTTCATGGACCTTAATGGATCTCCGAGTAATGGCATTTGGAGAGTATAACATTGTAAATGAGATTTATTTGACTTATTTTCCATTTGAAAGAATAATTTTGGCTTATGTAGTTGTTGCATAATGTGTAAAAGTTTCTTACTAAGAAACAGTTTCCCATTAAGGTATAAGAAAAATGATAACGTATTCTTCTAATTTTAAATATTGGGGATCACATGATTGCCATTATGTCTTCTAAAAAGGTGCAGTAATTTAGAAAAGATCCCAACATGGCAAAAAAAGAAATCAGTATTTAGCAGGGAGCATGTATATTTTAGTTCAAGTATCTATTGAATTTTGATATTGAATCAAATTATTACCTAGTAACTTGTGCTGTCCTATGGCATGCCTTTCATAACGTACTCTAGTTTTTCACCACTTCTCTTCAGGTTTTATTATGATGCTAATCACCTACTCTGTAACAAATATGATTCTTTATTTGACTTTGTCTAGATATAAACTTCCAAAACCTCATTCATCAATATGCCTTACTTTTCCAGTAACCTACAGTTCTAGCGCTTCCATCTTGTGAAAGTAGTTACCTGCTCAGGGTGTACAGAGAAATTTCAATATTTGGAAGCTTGCTTTATTTGAAAAACAGTGTGAAAACCATATATCTAAACATTTTCCAAATAAGAAAAGCCTCAGTTCAGGGGGAAGAGCACACTGATATAATCTCTCATGCTTTATTACTAACAAGACAAGCAGATTTAACTCCTGGGGAAAATACCTTGTAGTGAAAATTTTAGCTCCACTTTTGTGCCCTCTCCACGTTCACCAAACATCAAAAGAAGAAACAGTAGAAAAGATATTCTGAAGACAAAAATATAAGAAGACGAAGACCGGGACTTCTTCAATAACATCCTCTGAAGTGCTCATATGACCAGAGAGAGGAGGAGAGAGACAATTTGAGTGGTTGGCAGAGATGATA
>NW_009233653.1:0-3582 GCF_000690835.1 Fulmarus glacialis | reverse complement strand
AGAGACACAGGAATAAAAGGTGCCAGTATGGGAGAAAAGGATTTCATTTGAACCATAAGGGAACAAAGCTGCTGTCACTTACAGTCAAGAAGGTCAAGAGACGGAATTTAAACTGCAGAACAGGAGAAAGCTGGAAAGCACAGAAACACAAATATTTTGGGATTATGTTTCTGTAACAGATTAAGAAATTAAATTTTATATCTCTTAGAGGATCTGTTAGATCCAACAGCCTGAGACAGGTGAGGCTGCTGCAGCTCTGTGCCCCCAGGTCCAGCCAATAGAAAAGCTGAAAAACACACATACACAACACATACATACACACACATATACACTCTTTTTATTCCTTTATGCCTCTATTTTCCTATGCTTGTCCCTCCTCAAATCAACTAAATCATCTTTTCCCACCTTTGGTTCCTCCTGTAAACATCCAATAATAAATCCTGTGTGATTCCAAAATGCTCTTCCCCTGCATCCCATGTGTCCCACCACTATGCTGCAACCCCACCGTTAGTCTGAAAGGTAATCCACAGAGCTGCTCCTGATGACTCATCTGGATGGGTTTCACACCTGGACACTGGGGCCAAGGTTCTCCCACGACTGCCCTGTTAGGGGCCTGGACACTGTGTCCTTCTTCTGAGTCCTTAATTTGTGTTCCCATCTGCCATTGTGCCCCTGTGCTCCTCTGGGCTTGTGAAGATGGACCTGTGATAGGGTGATTTCTCCTGTGATGGGCCTGGGAATAGCTAGGCAGGATATTGTTTGGGCTCTCCTTCCTGCCATTGTCTCCTTGTGTTCCTTTGTGGGTGTGCAGATGAGCTTTTATCACATAACCTAGCAATATCTTCATGCAAAGGATAGTTCAGAGGATGGAAATAATCAAATAAGAAATTGAAAACAAACTGTCAATTACACAGGGTCCTAAGGGATCAAGAACACTGGTACACATTACTACATGAATTCCAAAAAATAATATGGGAAATGAAACATCTGGGTCTTCATAAAGATATTTATATATTAAACATACTGGGAAAAGGATGAAAGGCAGCAAACAGAACACTGTAACACTGTGATATAAAAATAAGACAAAGCAGATTATGCTAGTCAAGAACTACTAGAACTAGTAATTACTAGCATAACTACTTTATGCTAGTAAAGAACTATTTAAAAACTCTGTTTTTAAATATCTTAAACAGAGCTTTGAAACAAATTAACACACTAACAATTTAAGCAATTTAACACATAATGAAAATGAGTTCAAGTTCCTAGACAAAAAAAAAAAAAAAAAAAAAAAAAATTATGGGGTGTCTGTCACTTGCCTCCAAATCTGAGGAAAACTTCTGAGCGGAAAATAATTGGTAGCATGAGATTGCTAAGTATGATGCATGACAGGGGACTTCAACCACCCGGACATCTGTTGGAAAAGCAGCACAGCAAACTGCAAGCAGTCCAGGAAACTAGTGGAGTGTGCTGAGGACACCTTCCTAGTACAGGTGATGGAGAGCCCAATGAGAGGAAAGGCACTGCTGGACCTGTTGCTCACTTATGCAGAAGAACTTATCGGAGCGGTCAAGACTGGAGGTAGCCTGGGCTGCAGTGATCATGCCCTGGTAGAATTCTCAATCTTGAGGGGTACGGGATGAGTAAAAACTACAGTCAGGACCCTAAACCTCAGACAGGCAAACTTTCGGCTACTTAGGGTGCTAGTGCATGGGAACCCTTGGGAAACTGCCATCAGAGGCAAAGGAGTGAACAAGAGCTGGGAGATATTTAAAGACATTTTCTTAGGGCGCAAGAGCTCTCCTGATGTGCAAGAAGTCAGGAGGCAGGAGGCCAGCTTGGCTAAGTCAAGACCTCTTAGCCAAACTAGAACACAAATACAAAATGCATAGGCAGTGGAGGCAGGGATATGCATCCTGGGAAGATTATAGAGATATGACCCAAGAATGCAGGGAGAGAATCGGGAAAGTCAAGGCACAGATGGAGCTGAATGTGGCTAGGGACATGAAAAATAACAAGAAGGGTTTCTTTAGGTACATAGGACAACAAAGGAAGATGAAAGAAATTGTACCCTCCCTGATGAGCGAAACAGGATACCTGGCTACAAATGACATGGACAAAGCTGAGGTACTCAACAACTTTTTAGAGTTGGTCTTCACCAGCAAGTGCTCTAGCCATGCCATCCAATTCACAGAATCAAAAGGCAGGGACTGGGAGAATGAAGTACTGCCCACTGTAGGAGAAGATCAGGTTTGAGACCATCTAAGGAACCTGAAGGTGCACAAGTCCATGGGACCTGATGAGATGTATCGAAGGGTCCTGAGAGAACTGGTGGATGAAGTTGCTAAGCCACTATCTATGACGTTTGAAGAGTCGTAGCAGACTGGCAAAGTTCCCAGTGACTGGAAAAGGGGAAACATAAGCCCCATTTTTAAAAAGGGAAAAAAGGAAGACGAGGGGAACTACAGGCCAGTCAGTCTCACCTCTGTGCCTAGCAAGATCATGGAGCAGATCCTCCTGGAAACTATGCTAAGGCACACGGAAAGAGAGGTCATTGGTGACAGCCAGCATGGCTTCACTAAGCACAAATCATGGTTGACAAATTTGGTGGCCTTCTACAATGGTGTTACAGCATTGGTGGATAAGGGAAGAGCAACTGACGTCATCTACCTGGACCTGTGCAAAGCATTTGATACTGTCCCACACAACAATCTTGTCTCTAAAATGGCGAGACATGGATTTGACAGATGGATCACTTATTGGATAAAGAATTGGCTGGGTGGTTGCACTCAAAAAGTTGAGTTCAACAGCTCAGTGTCCAGGTGGAGACCAGTGATGAGTGGTGTCCTTCAGGGGTCCATATTGGGATCAATATTATTTAACATCTTTGTTGGGGACATGGACAGTGGGATTGAGTGCACCCTCAGCAAGTTTGCACATGACACAAAGTGATGTGAGAGAAGGGATGCCATCCAGAGGGACTTTGACAGGCTAGAGAGACGGGCCCGTGTGAACCTCAGGAAGTTCAGGAAGGTCAAGTGTAAGGTCCTGCATCTGGCTCAGGGCAATCCCAAACGTGGACACAGGCTGGACAAAAAGATTGGACAATTGCTGGATTGAGAGCAGCCCTGTGGAAAAGTACTTGGGGGAATTGGTGGATGAAAAACTGAATATGAGCCATCAATGTGCACTTGTGGCCCAGAAAGCCAAGAGCATCCTGGGCTGCATCAAAAGAAGCATGGCCAGCAGGTCGAGGGAGGTGATTCTGCCCCTCTACTCCACACTCACGAGAGCCCATCTGGAGTACTGCATCCAGCTCTGCGGCCCCCAACATAAGAAAGACATGGACCTGTTGGAGCAGATCCAGAGGAGGGCCACAAAGATGATCAGGGGGCTGGAGCACCTCCCCAGGCTGAAAGAGTTGGGTTGTTTAGCCTGGTGAAGAGAAGGCTCTGGGGAGACCTTATAGCAGCCTTCCAGTACTTAAAGGGGGCCTACAGGAAAGATGGGGAGGAACTCTTTATCAGGGAGTGTAGTGATAGGACGATGGGTAACAGGTTTAAACTGAAAGAGGGTAGATTTAGA
>NW_009233652.1:0-8752 GCF_000690835.1 Fulmarus glacialis | reverse complement strand
GGGAAGTGCTGCCAGGGCGCGGGCACTGGCTGTGCCGAGCAGGGAGTCCAGCACGCCCACTGTGTGCCTGTTAGCCTGAGCGGGAGAAGGTGTGGTGTGCACCACCACGTACAAAGCCTCATGAGAGCAGGGAGCCACACACCAAGGTGGAGCTGAAGCCACGTAGGTTCGGCCTCACGCGCACATGGGAGCATTTGGGCGCACTGGTGTACCTGAGGAGAGATTGTACCTGTGAGACTGCGCAAAGTTAGCGCATGTATATGTAAGCGCATGTATCTGTAAACACGTGTGTCTGTGTGTGCTTCCTGTGTGCTCACACATGTGCACCAAGGCAATGCATGCACGGCGCTCGAACAGGAAGACACGTTGGTTCAGATTGGTGAATATACACAGTCTGTATTTGCTAGCATACACTCACAGACTTCTGCATAGAACTTAAGGGAAAAAGAACATGAGTGCAAACTAAGCCATCATACAACCCTTGTGTATATATATATACACACATACACGTGACAAGCAACCGAAACATAAGCATACTATAATATGGAAATATACAAACAGCAGAGGAACAGATGGACAAGTCCATGAATTTAGTTACCATATTTTCCTGTCAGACACACGTATTTATTATTAATCTATTGATATCAACAGTTTGCAACAAATACATGAGCTTTATGTGGCATGCAGATAGACTCAATACGTACTTACATTTAAAAGATTGCTTAACTGTCCAGCCTGAACCCCCTGCGAGAGCAAATTTTTTTTACTGCATCGCCTCAGACCGACGTAGCAATTTTGGAAGGAGTTAGCACCTTCTGTATACGGAAGCTGTAGGGCGATATATTTCCTTCCAGATAATGGGATACCCTGGAAGAACTAAAGGCAAAGGAAATGGATGCTATCTTGTTGGTTTGCAATATCCCCGACAGAACATTTTTAAAAGGGCAATAGCTGGACATAGGGGATGAAGACTGCCATTTTGTTTTCTTCCCTCCTTTTCACTGTAGGCCAGATGAAGCCTGTGGAATAGAGTAAGAAGTAGTATCTGCTCCAAGAGCAAATGGACAAGCCCAGATGAAAAAGCTTCCATAGTGTGAAGCAGGGATAGAGAACTGAGAGACAGCAAGCTGGGAATTCATAGTATTAAACGTATGGACAGTACTCACCCTTGAGTGGAGTTAGGAATGGGCATGCTCTCAGAAAGGGCAGAAAGAGAGACTGTTCTTTGGGACTCAGGAGAGAATATGTAGGTTTTGTTGTATCCCAGAAGGCCACTAAAAATTACCTTACTAAGAATAAGGACCTACAGCTTGCTCTGCAAGCACATAGTGGGAGAGGAAACCTCTATATGTACCCTTTTATTATAATCCGTCTCACTCTTAGTTCCTCTTTTTCTAAAGCCACCTTGTTTCAGTTGGGGCTGTAATGAAATACAACCTTAGAGTTTAGAAGTTTTTAAGTGTTTTTGGTATACTCGTGGTAGGAAAATGGCTCTAAGCAGTTCCATTGCAAAGCTCTGGCTGACTTACAGATCCTGTAACAGCAAGGAAGATATATGGGCTCATGGTGGACAAGGGAAACTTCTGTCCTTGGTCTGGAAATGACCAGAGTAGAATGGCAAAAAAAGAAAAAGTAGTAAGTAGGAAAGATAAGTCATGTTGCTCAAATAGTGAACAGATGCACAATCATTTCTTTTTGCTGATTAGATAGTCCTCAATTCCCAGTTTCCAGGCACACCTAACCACATTCCTCCTCATGTACTGGAATTTCTCATTACCATCTTATCTCTAATTCTGTGGCAATTCTCCTGCTTACAGAAAGTCCCAACTTGTCACCAAGGCATAGAAGTGTCAAACTCTCGGAGTCCCACTCCTGGAATTTCCCTTTCCAGATGCCTTTGCTCCCTCCAACAATAATACTCACAAAAAAGGTGCCCTGCGTGGTTTTTTTGTTGTGGGTTTTATTTTTTTTTTGGTGGTGGTGGTGAGGTGCAAGTCCCTTAAGGAAGAATGCGTTACAGAAACTGTGTTTCAAAGGCTATTCATTTGTACTGAAAATAATTACTCATAACTGTTATCGGTTAGGAGAAAGCAGTATACAGAATTTAGAAGACATATTGCAGCCTTGTTCCAACTGAGAAAAATGTTTGAAACAGAAATAAGGTGTCTTTCAACTTTTAGAACTTACCTTGTTTCTGTTGTTGCCCCTTTTGTCACGCCAAGTAGTAACCAATACTTGAAGCCTTGTACGTTTGTTATATTCGAGAGACTGACTGGCTCAAGTGTGTCTCCTGTGCCCTTCTCTTGACATACAAAGGCTGTAAAGTGTCCTGTTTCCTTGAGCTCCATGGAGGAAAACCCAACTGTGAGGTTAAAAATCTTCAAGTAGGCCTGTCAAAAATTTTGCCTGTCTGTTTTTGGTGCCCTGTTTGCGGATGCTTCTTCAGAACTACCTCCCTCCTGGATTACCGCGTCCCTTTCTAACAGGTGGACAGATGGTTCCCTAGCCCTATGTTTTGAGTCGGTGAACCTGTCAAGCTTCTGATCAGGCCTTTTTATATTTTCTGTTGCACTGTGAGGTAACTTCTGCTGGTTCCAGCTGTTTTGCTATGTAAGTGGGATGTAATTGCTCCTTCCATTTAGCCTGAAGTAAAGGTACTTAATAAAGCCATTAGTTCTGCCCTGCTTTATGAGATCACTTGATAGTAGACTAAAAATTTACCAATGAAACAAGATCTTGTTAAGAAGAGAAACACTGTGATCTGTGCATCTGTGCATATAAAAAGTTAAGGATATTTTAGCAAAAATGTCACAGCTTAAAAAGGTTGATTCTTTAAACTGCAGTTATTTGCTTATAGTCAGTAATCCGATAGTCCATAATAACTATCAAATAGAGTTAGAATGATTTTGCTGTAATTTGTTTATGAAACAAAGTAATTTTCTAGCTTTCAAAATGTCATAATTTCATGAAGTATATAATTAGAATGTCTCATTTTTGTCTTCCACCCACCTGGATACTATTCTGTTAAAAAAAAACCACACCTATGCTTTTGACATGGTATGAAAGGCATTTTGTGTAGGTAATATCCTGACCAATTTAAGGCAAAATCCACACAGCATGACATTCTTAAGGTCTCCATTAATAATAAACATTAAGATGGTTAGGCCAAACCTTTTCACAAGGATTGTTCAAACAGAAATTAAGCTTTTGCTTCACATTCAAGAATCTATGGCACTTGTAAAGACTAAGCTGTGCCTCCTACAGCAAATTATCGACACTGAGGATATGATTTTATGTGAATATATTTGGTGGCACTGCTGGGCGTACGCAACCCCTGTCCCAGGTCCCAGCCATTCAGTCCTGCCATTCTGGCACCTTGGTACTATACAGGCAGAAGTGCATGTGTGGTCACTGTGTGAACCAGTCAGACTGGGGAAATGAACTGATTGAAAAACAAGTGGTCACACTGCTGCTGAGATCACAGCTTGGCCTGACTACTTTCCTACCTGTTCACATTCAGTCCTTTCTCTGAGCAGCTTCAGGAATCACTTGAGAAAGTGTAGTGTTGAGCACCTCATTTTCTTCACTTCCTCATTTCCGGCCCCTTTGGAGTTGTTATTGCACTGTAGTTGCCTTTTCCTTTTTATTCCTTCCCCAAGGCTGCCATAATTTTCTTCTCTCTCTGACTGGTGGCACCACTGCTTCCCCTGGTAGCAGAAAGGGTGCTGAGGCAGTATTAATAAGCTCCTCTTACCCCATCCAGGGCCACTTGAATATCTTTGCGTGGTGCTTTCCAGCACGCCGGCTTCCTGGGGAGCAGGGGGTTGCTCTTGTGGAGCCAGGATGATCCCACAAGGCTTGGTTACCCATGCTCCACATATTTCTGGTGACGTGCTCACAACTCTACAGCGTGGTACCTCTCACCACTTGCGAACCCGCACCTCTGTGGTTTGTGCTGGAGGCTAGCTGCATCCCTTCCCAGACACCGTTGAAATGTACGGTCTTTTCAGACCACATTTATTACAGGTTCTCAGTAGCTAGCTTTAGAGTGTTTTCGTCATGATCAAAAGTTGAAATAATTTCTCGTACTGTTGGACCACTTCTTAACTCCAGTCCTAATGGTTAAAGCAATTTTAGTCTTTTTGTTAGTAATTTATTACTTGCTAAAGGTTCCTTAACAAGTATAGGGTCAGACTATATAGTTTCATCTGGTGCAGTCATTAAAAAAATATCTCTCTGGTTACTTTCATTCCAATTCAAAACAACTCTCTCCCCCACCCCCAAATAAACCCCAGCACATTAAGTTATTAGCATGCACGTGTGTGTCTGTAATGTTGCTCCCTGGTGAAGTTTATGAGTCTGTTTTGAGATTTTCTGCAAATGTTAGTCCACACAAGAATGCGATAGTATTCTTTGGCATTGTTGGTTTTGAAATTCTGATATTATACATACTGCGTATGAAATAATTAACTATAATTTACTATGATTTTCAGTTGAAGGTTGGTTTTTTCCTGCACATAAGAGCCTGGGATTTTACCAAAAAACTGTTTCTTTCTTTGATTTACATTTTGCTAAGTGATTCTGGTAGTAAGTAACTCTGCACTTTTTCTTTTGCTGTACATTTATTTGCAAGATACCAAGCTTTATCTTTTTTATAGGCCCAGCTTCTGCCAGTGGCCTAGCTGGAAGAGAACTAAAGGAAAGTTCCCTACTATCACTAATTGAACTACAGTTTTTTCTTTCTAACTTCCTATGTAGATACTCTTCTTCTGGAGTGAAGAATTCTTTTTGATTTAGCTTTAATCACTTTTCAAAGGGCATAATCTGAGTTGAAAAAAAAATTTAATACCAGGAAAAGACTATTTTGGGAGGAGGAAAGGAGAGGCTGTACCAATATAATTGCATTGAATTATAGTGTTATACAGGAAAAAAAAATCTTTCTTGTGAACATTTAATCAGTAAAAATTCTGATTTTTATCAGTGTTAGATTTTCAATGTTTTAAGTAACTACATGATTTCAGTGTCTTATCTTTCAGTAGAGCAGAAATGAGAAGATGATAAACCTAAAAAAGATTTTTGTGCATGGAATATTTTTTCCCAGTTATACTAGTTGATACAATAAAAGGTGTTGCCTTTATTCATAAGCTTTGCCTGACTTCTATAACTATACAATTGTGAGTATGATTCTGTCAGATCTCTTAATAAAATTCTAGATTACATCCTCCAGTCTCTCCCTAATGCTAATAGTGTTCTAAACATACATTGTGGATTTTCCTGCTATAACAAAGAAAAAATACTGTCAAAACTTGTTGGCTTTTTTCACCTTCTGTGTTTATTTAATGTAGCAGAAATCACTGACTTCCTTCAGGAATATTTCTCATAAGGTTTAACTTTACAAGTTCCTTTACTTTTACCCCCATACTACTTTAATTACAGTTTAAAAAAATGACACTGGATTTTATTATGAGAAGGCAACCGTTTTGGGCCAGTATTTGAGTTCTTCAGTAATTTTGTTACTACAACTGTATGTGCTTATAATCAATAAAATATTGCTGATAGGCATTACCTTATTGCTATCCTGATAAACTGCCATAAACTGTTTTGATCCATCAGCTTCATTCTTTACACAATTGATTGGCTAGACAAACCACCAAAATACTGATGGGGATAGGGCATTCCTTTTCCCATAGGTTAATAAGTTATAATAGTAATTATAACTTACCTAAGATAATACCTTTCCAACCACATCTTTCTGGTAATCGCCATTTAATTTGGCAGAATCAAACACCTGTAGCTCTAAAAGAACTATTTTCCAACTAGTTACAGAGAAGATGACCTCATTTATTTCATTCCTAATATGAAAAATTCCATTAGATAATTACATTAAGTCAGGACCTCATTTTTACACCTCACCTGGCATAGGAGCTCTTGCCATATTAAGGAAATGGAGTAATCACAAAGATGTGCTGCTGTTGCTGCTGCAAAGAAGCTGGTAGCAAGGCTGGAGGAGCACTTGGCTGAGTCTGGTCAGGGTGCTGGGATGGGGTGCATAGGGAGTTGTGCCTGTGGTGCTAAAGTTTCTTCTTATGAAAATGAGTTCTGTATGTTCAAATCAGCTTTTTTTTTTTTTTTTTTTAATTAATTGATGAAGTAAGGAGAAGCTCTGAATATCTGTTATACTTGTAGCTGTTGCAGTGTTACTTTATAAAAGAATTTGCATTATTGCCTTCTCAACTGACAGAAGCATCTTCTTGGTTTTTGTTGGGGGTTTTTGTTTGTTTGTTTGTTTTTAATGAAGAATGTTGGTGTTTATTAAAGACTGAGAAAGGATTTCATAGCTTTAGACGTAGCATAAGTGAATGAAGTTAGTGTGTTGTAACGATACTGAATTCTAGAGAGCTACAACAGATAAATGATGATATAAGAAAGGATCCTTAAAGTTAAAATAACCAAGCAAGTAAAGAGGGTTTTCTGCCTCAAATATCCCCCCAATCTTTTTCTGTTTTTGATAGCTGCTCATGAAAATTGCCATGGGGAAATTCTTGGGATGCTCATGCCTGTTTCATATCTGCTCCTGCAGGTGGTAAGAGCTTGTGAAGGTTCTCACAAATGTAGTTCTGCTGTAGTTAAAGTTAGGCTTAAAAGCTATTGCACATGTCTTTTAATGTGAGATCACCTAACTTATAACAGCATGATCTTTACATTTTGGTATAACACTTTGGGTGATCATTTTTATTTGTTACTGGCTTTATTTGGCTAGCAAATGTCAATGAAATATTTGTTTTAAAGTAAACTTTCTTTCAAACTGAAAATTGACCTTTTTCTTTTGTTATGCAGCATGTTGCAATAAGGATCCACAATTACTTCTATGCTTTAAATGCAATTACTTGCTTCTTCCTGAAACTTAAGAATGCTTCATTTTGATTTTATTTCTTCATTTTGATTATTATTTGTGTTGCTCTAGGGTTTGTGGGTATGGGAAGAAAGGCCTGCGTAGAAAAAGGAGCTCAGATTTGTGTGTGTAACTATACCAGAAGATAAAACTTGATGACATTTGAAGTGTTGCCCTTGGAAACAATGAATGCAGTCTATCCCTGGTTTTTAGGAGAGATGGATTTGGGCAAAGGCACCTTCCAGCAGGCAACCAATAGAAGATTTAAGCACTCTGAATGAGGTTTTGAAGTGGAAACTAAAGGTATTAGCACCACAAACCTCCAGTGGGTATCTGAGTCTGGGTTTATTACACTTGTGTGAATTTGTTTTCCCTGGTGAATTCTAAGATCTGTGAAGGCGTTTGGCAGTCCCTCTCCTACAATCTGATTTTGTCATTTTCTGGCGATGCTGTGCTATGTCTTCTGTCAGATTAAATTTACAGGCGTATTACCTTGCTTGACAGAAACAAGAACTACATGGATTTTTCAAAGAAAAACTTCCATAAGCAGGAAAAGGCCGAGGTGTCTTTCTTCCACTTATTTTTCCTGCTGGCTTGCCCAAATCTGTTAATTTTATTATCATCCTAACTTAATATTATAAATATAATCTTCAGCTGAACTTGCTTTATTGACCTATAGTGAAATTGCTGTGTCATTTAAGCATATTTAAACGTAACGAAACTGTGTAAAACTAAAACAGGTTCAGGACGTTTTTGTTAGGTGCTTCTGTTATTTACTCTTTACTTACTACTCAACTTTAAGGAAAGATCTTTCTGAAACTTCTGAGGGAGTTCAGCTATTAACAAATCAGATAATACAATGTATTTCATGGTGCTCTCAGAATCACAGAATGGTTGAGGTTGGAAGAGACCTCTGGAGGTCACGTTGTCCAACCCCCTCAAGCAGGGCCACCTAGAGCAGGTTGCCCAGGACCTCCAATACTCCAATGAGGGAGATACCGCAACCTCCTTGGGCAGCCTGTGCCCGTGCTTGGTCACCCTCACAGTAAAAAAAAAAAAGTGTTTCCTGATGTTCAGTGGGAACCTCCTGTGTTTCGGTTTGAGCCTGTTGCCTCTTGTCCTGTCACTGGACACCACTGAAAAGAGCCTGGCTCTGTCTTCTTTGCACCCTCCCTTCAGCTATTTATATATATTGGTAAGATCCTCGTGAGCCCTTTCTTCTCCAGGCTGAACAGTCCCAGCTCTCTCAGCCTTTCTTCATGAGAGAGATGCTTCAGTCTCTTAATCATCTTTGTGGCCCTTTGCTGGACTCTCTCCAGCATGTCCATGTCTCTCTTGTACTGAGGATTACCAGAACTCGACCCAGTCCTCCAGGTGTGGCATCACCAGTGCTGAGCAGAGGGGAAGGATCACCTACCTTGACCTGCTGGCAATACTTTGCCTAATGCAGCCCAGGATACCATTCACCTTCTTTGCAGTGAAGGCACGTGGCTGACTCATGTTCAACTTGGTGTCCACCAGGATCCCCAGGTCCTTTTCTGCCAGGCTGGTTTCCAGCATATATTGGTGAATGGGGTTGTTCCTCCCCAGGTGCAGGACTTTGCGCTTCCCTTGTTGACCTTCATGAGGTTCCTGTTGGCCCATTTCTCCAGCCTGTTGAGGTTGCTCTGGGTGTATCAGCCACACCTCCTAGTTTGTGTTATTTGCAAACTTGCTGAGAATGCACTCTGTTAAACAGGAGTTTAACATCTTAAACAACTCCTTTAGTCCTTGTTCTAATCAATATGATTTTTTTCCCCTTTCTGATGCAAGAGCCAGCATGTTTGGTTTCATCTCTGAATCAAAAAGAAAAGGGGGGGG
>NW_009233651.1:11013-14945 GCF_000690835.1 Fulmarus glacialis | reverse complement strand
CTATTCCAGCCGAAACCAGGACAGTATTAAATATTAGTGTCTCCATGTTTCTCATTTTTTCTTTCCTGACTCAAATAAATTACTTGTTTTTCCTTTTCCTAACTCATGACCCTACTTCCTTTCCAACGTTGCTTTATTGCTTCATTCCCAAACATAACCATTGAAAAAAATCTACCTCCACTGCAAACTGAAAAAAAGAAAATGTAGTATTACATCTAGTCTACTCTGTTGCTCCAGAAGCGTTAACAGTATAGAAGTGTGGGGGAAGATGCTTAAACTTTTAGATTGATAAAGCTCAGTTTCATGGAACTAGCATTTTCTCAGGCTTTAAAGTTAAACATCATAAATGAAGATAAAATAATGACTTTACAAACATTCCTTCCCCCCACCTCATACCTGCTATTATAATTCTCAGGCTCCTCATTCAATTTTATCATTTTATTTCTGCTTATTGTTAAAATTCCTTGAACATGAAACAATGCATCTCGACCCATATTTGCAACACAACTTAGTATTCTAACAAGTCATCCTGATGGGTAAGGAGCAAGGGGGGTTCAGTACCTGCATAGTAATGTTTTCTTCCCTCACTAGAAGTATTTCTGCAGTCAGAGCATCAATCAGTTCTCTGTGTTCGTTCAACAGCTCCTCATGCTGCTGCCTCATCACCTCTTTCTCACGCAGCTGCATTTCACTCTAAAGAGAGAGAAAAAGTTAAAAACCTACTATAAACCAATATAGATTCATATTTGGAAACAGGAACGGGTCCATATGACATCATACTGTAACAGCTCTTCCCACTATTGCTAAATTGACTTCATTACTTTCACAACAAAATCCTATTTTCAGGGCTTGAGAACTGTCAGCAAGCTCACTGTTCCTTCTTTGTTACTCCAGAGCACTGTAGGGAATCCTATACATCCTTGTTCTCCTGCCTTTACAACTTTTACAGGCTGTAACTACAAGCATTGTCTCTCTGCGTGGATACCATTTTTTAAGTCACTGAATCTTCATGCAGTAATCAAGTAACTCCAGGTGTGCTGATGCTTGTCAGTATCCTGTGCTACCTGTGACTATTCTTTAGTTTCCTTAATTCATTAATGAAGACAAATTTGACTAAATAAAGGAGCAAATACTTGCTTTCTAATGTTTTCTCTCATAGAGAGAAAAAGTTCTAGAGGGTTTCATTTTTTTTTTTTTTTTAAAGAAGCCAAAAAGGTTTATTTGTTAAGTAATCTACTTGAGCATGAGGCAAAAGACCTTACTGTAAAGAACCTCTTGCCCTCAAAAGATATTATCAATCTATTACTTTCAGATAGACCACTGCAGTAGCCAGTCTTCCTGTACAAGACACAAAAGAGTCCCTTCCACCACTAATGGATAAATGGAATACACAACTGCCACTTTTTGGACCATCGCAGCTAAAAGAGTGGAAGCTGCAAAGTCACATAAACACATCAGAATTAGCAGATGGAGCCCTTGCTCAGATGGTTGCCTGCATTTACTCAAAGGAATCCCTGAATAAAAGAAATACATCCCATCTCCAAAACACCAGAGATCCTGAAAAGCAATTGGGGTACCCTTTTCTGCGGCACAGACAAAATTAGAGCATGAGCTGCCCATAACGTACCATAGATTATTTTCTGGTGGCATTGGGACCAGAAGTGAAAAACCACCAAGGAAGAAGTATGAAGACAAAACAGCTCTGCAGCCACATAAAGTGAATAAATAAATATTTTTGCGAATAAATCACAGATACTGTCACTAGACACAAAGACAGGCACATATACCTCCTTTAAGCATATCAGAGATAAGCCATCCATTTTCTGGTTCTCTTCCAGCTAGAGAGAACAGCTTTTCTGTATTGATCCAAGTGAAGCAGGCTGACACAGAAAATGGAAAAAAAAAGTAGACAGTCCTATATTTTTAGAAACCAAAGACGGCACAAAATAAAAACTTTAACCCTGGTAGCAGTGATGAAGCCTATTGATGCTTTAGAGCATCTGGATGAGCTATTGCATCTACTTATCCTACATAGCGTCAACCTTGCCTTGGAGGAAAAGCTTCCAAGCAGCTATGTGTCTTACACTTATGCATAGGGCGAGCGTCAGGGTTAACAGCTGTATACATCCATTCCTACCGTCAGCTAGGATTTGGGTCTGGTATACCCTGAAAGAAGTATATTCATTCCAGTCCATTGACACATGTACTTCTAATCACATAAGCTTTAACACTGCATCACAATATGCAGAAGCAGAGATAGAGAACAGAGCAACACAGAATAATGTAGCATGTGTATACTCTAACTTTTTGCCCTGTGAGTCTGGCAAAGAAATAGCATTTTAGCAGAACGGTGGGGGAAAAAAAAAAAAAACAAACCATTTGGCAGATGACGTTGAAATTCATTTAGGAACCAAGTCAAGTTTATCCACTTCCCTTTAAGAATTTCATATAGCTTGGCCAACATTTCAGAAGTTTTTTCTTCCCTTTTTCTCCAGACTCTTCTATATTCACTACATTCTTCTTGCAGGAGTTGATTTTTTAGTCACTTATTAATACAACTTTCATGAAAGATTCAGTAATTCAAGTTTCTCTTCCTACTTTTTATGTATAATTTTGAGAATAAATTAAGCAACATCTTTTATCGTAATTTTTCTGCATTCAGCTTTTCTGCAGCAAAGCTGGAAAATATTTTTTTCTTCCCAGAAGAGGAAGGAAATCTTTCTAGAAGCTTCAAAACCTCCTGAAGACTGACTGTTTATCTGAAATCAGAGGCTTTTTAAACAACCGCTGCAAAGTAATTTTCTTGAAATGCATTGCCAGCTGTAATTGAGGCATAACTCTCCTGGCTAGGCAAGGCAGATGGTGCACACAAGCACTTGATTTATTCCTAGCATCACAGGGACCAGGTTTTAGAAAATACTCAGACAAGCTGTGCTTCTCCCAGTGAATTCTCAAATTCTAACTGAAATTAAAGCTCCATGAAAAGGGGAAAAGTCAGCGAAGATTATGGATGCACACTGTCTACCTCGAGCAACTCTGAATATGATTAGCCACACTTTGTAGCCTGAGCGACTTCTGCATATTTCCACTCATGAGTCAGTATACATCTTTCAAAACAAGTAGTCTCAGACTCCTTGGCCTTCTGTCTGAATAGGATAAAAGCTCTTAAGATACGTTGAATGTTACATTCATAAAGAGAAAGCAGCAACTAAGAAATAAAAAAAGGACAAAGAAAATCTGGAGTAGTTTTGGAGGAAGCCTGAGGATCAAGAATAACTCATTTCTGTGGAACACAAATTAAAGACAATCTAAATAGGGTTATAACTGCAATTATATTTATAATATGAATTTGATGCTATTAATTGATGTTTTCCTAATAAATAGAAAACATTCTATTGGAAGTCCAGAAGATCCTTCCTCATAACTACAAAAGAACAAAATTTAATACCCTGCTTTGGTATTCAACTTTAACAGAGAAACAAGCATTCTTAACTTCTTTTAAACATAACATTTCCTCAGCCAAAGTCCATCTTCTGATGGTAGCGGCTTTTCATTCTTGAATTGATAATTTACTGTTTGCTTCCGATACAGGTCTTAAAGTAAATTTTTCCCTACCGATGAAATACAGGGTAATACAAGGAATAAGTTGTTATACATCCAGACAAAAAAAAATTTCAAATTTTAAAATAAGGTGTTTTTTTTTCTCCAATTATTATGGACTCTGAAAAGGAACCAAAACAGGACAGTTCCACATTCATTAGGAATCTATTGCCTTTGCTATGAAATGGAGCACTGGGATTTAGATAACATATTCTGCTGCATCTATTAAGAGTGCAGGAACTGCCATAACCTGGTTCAAAATTTCACATAGGCCCAACGAATCTGTGAGCTACTGCTGCATCTTGAGTAGCTCTGGGTTAGAAACGAAATAA
>NW_009233651.1:0-10930 GCF_000690835.1 Fulmarus glacialis | reverse complement strand
TTCCATTGATCCCCAGCTGTGCACTGCTATAGTGAGCACTTCAGGTCATTCTTGCTTAAGCTAAAGTTGTTGCTATGGATAGAAAAAGAGAGCTAAGGAATCCCTCATAGAAAATTAGGGATTTGGATCCACTGCTGTAGTGACAATAGCATCGCCTTTGGGAGGCAAAGGAAGAAAATGAATTTGCAAACAAGGCTGTAGTTAATACCCTGCTACAACTCTGAATATATTTAAATAACAAATTTAAAACAATTTCAATTGGTATTTTCTGCTAATAGTCACTGAGAGACTTTCATTGCAGTCAACTCCTCCCTTTTCATTAGGGATACCTGTTTCTAGCAAACTAAAAGTTTTAACTCCTAACTGCATGCAATCCAAATAATAAGCAATGATAATCAGACTTCAAAGTAAACTGACTGGGAGCTAGGAAAGACCAAAATTCACATCTGCAAAGTAACTTTATACTTTTTCATCCACTCTACAGAAGCAATTTAAAGTCTTCTCACCTCTTTGAGATAGCGCATCAAACGACAGAGAGCGTTCACTAGTGACAAGGTAAACCCAGTGAGGCCTTCACTTCTCTCAGTTTTTTG
The DNA here is from genome assembly GCF_000690835.1 of Fulmarus glacialis. Taxonomy (NCBI): domain Eukaryota; kingdom Metazoa; phylum Chordata; class Aves; order Procellariiformes; family Procellariidae; genus Fulmarus; species Fulmarus glacialis. The sequence continues at coordinate 10,337 of NW_009233651.1, read as the reverse complement.
AACCTCACGACCTGTACATCGCTCATATTCCTCCAATTCATGCTCCACTTCACCTATCATGCGGTTGAGAACATCTAAGCTGGATTTGTTGTTCCTCTGAATGTCAATGGGGATTGAATTAGCTGGAGAATCATCTCTCCTCTGTCTTGCAGAGTTCTGTGCAGCTTGTTTTCTTTTCACTGAGGGGAGGGGAAAAAAAGTGTCATTGGAATTTCAACTTGTATAGAAAGCTTTGCAATACCAATGAAATTACATTGTTTATTGAAATAAATCAAAGGAGAGGCCCTCTCTTGCCCTGAGCTGAAATGGATCATCAAAGAACGTCCCCAGTCATTCCAGTTATTTTCAGATTATCAAAAAACACATTTTCTGCCACCATGTTAGTACCTCTCAAGCATGATTGTTTGGTGCTTTTATCTTAGATACCTGTTTATACTTTCCTCCTTCTCAGTTAAAAGCATGGGAACAGTTTGCCAGTGAACAGCCAGTGAAAAAGATCAGCTGCTTTCAGGTCTCATATTTAGTGAGCAACTCTTTTACAACAATCCTTTCATGTTACAGTTTGTATCTGATGTCAGTTCCCACATACAAATGCGTGTAGAATATGGGGACTGCAACGTATCATAAATCTGTGCAGCATAGAATAGAAAGCTGTATCAGAAATAGAAAAGCCCTGCACAGGAGAGAACTCCACGGCTAGCAAGGTAACGGGTAGCATCAAAGGGCCATATTTATGGCTCCCAGATTCCTATGGACTTTGCTTCGCCAATGAATGTGCAGAATACAGGGGAACACACCACACAAGGGGCTGTGGAATGTCCATCCTTAGAGATGCTCAAGACTCGGCTGGACAAGGCCCCCCCAATCAAACTTTGGAGTTAGCTCTGCAACGACTTCCAAAGATCCCTTTCAACCTACATTTTCTTATGATATTAAGGACCTTGGTCAAAGGGAGGTATGCTATTTTTAAAAGTACTAAACTTTTTGCTGCGATTTGCTTTTGTTTCCTTGAGTTTGGGTTCAGCACTTGTCTCACAGTGTAAGTGGAGTCTACAGTCTCTTCTTCGTCTTCATTCTGAAGTCTTGAATGGATTCTCTTGACTACATTGGTACCATTGAGGGCTGATTTAAACACAAAACAGACCAAAAAATACACACATGAAATATTTTGGGTATGTTCTTATAACATAGTAATATGTTATACAGTAACTTTTTTAGAAGAGCTGGCTTTTTAAGTCACATGGTCTGTCTCTCACCCCCACCCAGAAAAGGAATTCCAGACAGGATCCTGTGAACAGCCTAACAACCCTTGAGAGGCTGTGATTTGGCAAATCCAACCTGACTGATCCAACGATGGAGAAACAGTTGTTGGAGTCAAAGGCACATTTGATTCCGGTGATAAGGCACTTTTTCTCATATCCTTTTCAGCCCACAACTGAGAATTCACCAAGGAATTTTCTTCTCTCAGTAACCTAAGTAGCCTACATTCAAAACAAGCATAATAGTGAATTATAATAGGATAATAGCATGATTCTAGATTATCTAGAAAGAGCTTTTTGAAATATCTATAACTGCTCAGGTGAGTTCCCTGCTCATCCCCAGTCTGAATGTTACAAGGGGTTTCCCTAGAATTCTGAGGTCGGGAAGCCGGGGTGGGAGGGACACACAACAGAAAAAGTAACTTAACTATACCCATGCAACACCCTTTCAACTCCATCTATTTCCAGTGTTAAGAAGGTGGAGTGGAAACCTGACTGGATATATTTGTATTGACCTGTCAGAATTGATGCTGGATTTGAAATTCAGAGTGTCATGGTGTCCATCTTCTGATTGATAGATTGATAATGCTTCCTCTTCCACTTCATTATGAGCCTTTTTAGGATTCAACAAAGAAAACAAAAGGGACTTCAGAGCAATTTCAATTTGTCTTTAGGAAGAAGTTAGAGATCAATTTTCTGAAATTATTTCAAGAAAAAAACAAAAACATTCATTTCAGTCTCTACCTCCAAAACAAAATTAAAAAAAAAAAAGAAAGAAAGAAAGAAAGAAAGAAAGAAGGAAAAACACACCCCTCTGTGGGAAGAGTTTTGGGGGACTTTAGTACCTAAGAAATACTAATACTGACAATTGCCTCTGAAAATAGCACAGGAAGTGATTAATTAAATATTTAATATTTTATTTGGATTATTTGTATTAAATAAGAAAGACACTACACACACTGTAGGATAAAAAAAGCTTTAAAGACTGTACCAAAACAAATACAGAGATACTGCAGGCAGAAGATGGGAAAAGCCACATAATTACAGCATTTCTAAAATTTCAGCCATTTGACATTACAAGCTAAACAACCTTGTAATAAGATCTGCAAAATTACATTTATATTCTATGTGTAAAATGCAACCAGAACAAAATACAGTCCTACATACCACATTCATAGCAAAACTTAAGCAATCAGATTTGGAATTAGGGTTCCTCAAACTACCAGGTTTCTGTACTTCAGGCTTCACCAGATAGCCTTTCACTATGATTTTTGTAGGCACATAAGGAAAAGAAAATCTCACAGAAGCTCAGCAGACAACTACCAGTACATGTGTCTTTTAAAAATCTAAACCTATCCTGCAGCATGCATCCAGTGATACAGCTTATAAAGACGCCACAGTTAACTCTTCTTATTAAAAAAACCCAAAAAACAAATACCACACCGAAATACACGACACAGCAGTACTGCAACTCAAATTGCAGATATTTGTGCAAGATAGTAGGAAACAGGATTAGAGAACCATGAGAATATGACACCACCACTTTCACCCCCACAGCCCTTTTGGTCTTTATCAGTGAGCTGCTTTCCGGGAGTGTCATATGCCTATTCTCAAACCACAGCGAGCATCCCTAGTACAATTCACGTTATGAAAAGAAAACAGAACACAAAGGCAACCTAAATTAAATTTTAAACAAATTTAAACAATTTTTAAACTTTTTAAACAAATCTAAATAATTGTAAAAGAATGTGAAGTATTAAAAGTTAAACTTGTAGGACTAATCAAGGTTGTGGAGTTAACTGGGGTATATTTACGTGTGTGTTATCAGAAATAAATTGGAGCCCAACTGGCTATATCCCCATACATGCAGACTTAATTAGAAAATCAAAGGCGTATTTCAACACGCAGCAATTAGTTAAGTGACACAAGAGTTTTCTTAGTCTGTAATTACTTTGTTCTCTTGCTGGTAATTCTAGAATTTAGAAGGGAAAGCATGCTAATATGAGAGCGCTTCTATGAGACATAAGAAGTTGGTGTCTCTCATATTCAAAGGTTAAGAAATCAAAAAAATCATGATTCCCAGGGTCTCACAAAATAAACTCACCTCCATTTAACACCATTTTCTACGTGTGTTATCAACATGTTATCAATACACGGAAGAAAGGTTTAGGTCTGCTTGGAAATGCTGCCTTTCAGTATTCTTATTTTGTGCAAACAAAAAAAGCTACAGGACATGCATGGAACTGAATATACATTACCTGGGAATCCATGACAGATTCACTAAGGATGGAAAGCTGAGTGGGAGGATCACATTTTTGTACAATGGGTCCTTGAGATGATTCTAGGTCACAGTTAGGAGCCATTGTTACATTAGCGAAACCTAGAGGAATCAGACAGAATAGGGAAGAACACAGAGGACTCTCTCTGTAGTATGTCGCAGGACTTTGTACCAAAAAGCAAGTTCCCGTACTTTGCACAAAAAGGGTCACAGGGATGTATGTCACTTCAAACAACTGCCAAAGGCCAACCATAGAGTTATCTTAAGACATTAGGCCATGTACCAGGTTTTTCTCCTTCTCACCAGCATAAATACACTTGTGCAGAAGCAGCATATAGGATGAAACAGTCATTATAAGCAAAAGAGAATGGCAGCCTACACAGAAAGGAATCTAAGCTTAAGATTTCGCATGCAAACAGCCAATCCTGTCTTTCAGCAGCATCAGGGCCCACAAACCAGGAGAAGAAAAGGAAGTCTTGTTCACGAACTGATGATAAATCTTCAACAACATCCAAGAGCACGCAGTCAACCCACGCGGCAATGCAAACCAGAACTACTACAGTGGCTTGAACTGGTGCTCTGTATAGGCCGGCAGCTCGGCCAGTGGAAATGGCAAGTATCAGGTGTTTCACAGTAAGTGAGCCAAAATTCCACGATCGACCGATACAGTAGAATAACCAGCCATGGCTCGCTCTCCCCTGCCATGGGAGGTGTTATCCTCATCTGTGTTTCATCCAACATGAACAGGATCAATCATACTATGTTAGATGATGAGATGAAAACAGTTAAAAAGAATACTTTGCAAAGTGAGGCTATTTATGAAAAGCAAGGAGATAATCTTAAATGTACTACCATACATGAATGAGATGGTCTACCTGTTCGCGTGCGAGGAGCATCCCCAAACAAGTCTTTTGCCACAGCCATAACCTGATCAGAGCGTTCCAATACATCTTGCAAATGGTATTGATCAGACAGAATCTGAAAGTATAGCATATAATGCAATATTTCATACTGAACGTACCGATTTTTCCTTTGGTTTTTTGGTATTGTTCTTATAAACAGTTACCAAGAGAACAGCCAACAAGACAATGTTTGCAAAGTTGGTACTGTGCAATTAGGTCCTAATTAAGATAGATCAGAAAACCATACTTTATTCTGAGTGACTAGAATTCACCTTGTTTTTCCGAAAAATTAAACAGTTGTTACTTCTGGGGCACCCATCAGCACTGATTCTTTCTCATTAGAGCAAATCCTCTCACTCCCTTCTTCTGCTCCCAGCCTGACACAAACAAGAAGCTGGGCATATATGACACACTTATCAAAACGAAGACATATATCTGGCAATTAAAAAAAATCAGTATGCATCCTCAAATCATTTGATCTCAATGTTGTTGAGTCAAAGAACACTTATCTACATTTGACAGACACCCAAAACCTGCACTATTTGATTAGATCCAAACCAGTTCAGGCAGACTTGTTTCATTCAGCCATCACTATTGAAAATCCTGCCTAAAAATTAAGCCACATACCGCCATAAACATATAGACATAAACACAGCTCATTACACCTGGCATCAGAAGACGTTTTGGGAATCTCCACACATTTGTCACAAGGCACAGCTTCTGTATTCAAGGTCTCTCTCCCCCAGTATTTGAGGTCCAACCCTGGCACCACGACAGCGGCCTCCTAAGGAGGCAGGTTTCTGAGTGCAAAGAAAGAGGCATTCAGCTACTGTGAGCTGAATGGAGCTGACCGTGGACGTGGCTTCGTGGGCAGAACGCAATTCAAAACTCCTCAATGACTTGTGGTTTCATTCACAAAGGTGGAAATGGTAAACTAGTAAAATTATATCCCACAACCTGGGAAGAAGGTAGTTATTCTTAAACACCTGAGAGGAGACCAGATATGCAAGTGACCTCCACTTCATCGTGGTAATCAAATTTAGCCAGAGAGACTGCGAGTACTTTAGAAGATCCCACAGAAAAGACAGGCTCATGTATGCCCTCCCATTCAAAATTTGAGAACTGAGTGACAATTTTTGCTTCCCCAGGAATCATAAGAGGGACTGGTCTGCGGTAGTTTCAGAGCACTATATGCTGTTATCTCCACAGAGTTTCTTTCAGTGTCCGTTGGTAAGTTTGCTGATTTATATTCAGCTTCATTCAAAAAATTCTAGGCAGTGGCATTTCACCTGTTTTCCCCCACCCCCCATTTTACGACGCTTTGTTATGTCAAGAAGTTTCCCCATATACCTAGTTTCCATGTCTTTCTAGTCTTTTGAGCCTGAATTACACTGCAGTATATTACACTTCTCCTCATAACCAATTTAGCAAATCAGTGAATATTCATCTTTCAATCATCTCACATATCTACTTTTCCAAATCACTATTCAGTTTTCAGACTTGATACTAACTAAATCTAGTCTTTCCATTTAGCCATCTGATGTCAAAACAATGCAGGTTTTTAGACAAAGTCATGCCAGAGAAAAAAAAAAAGGAAAAAAGGAAAAAAGGAAAAAAGGAAAAAAGTTTGACTATCCCAAAACATGATTCCTTTCCCTAACACAATTAAAACTAAAGTGATGTGTTTAATCAGACAAAAATTATCCTGATTAATTTGTTTTCACCTTCCTTACTAGATCTCTTTCAGCATCAGCAGGTTCCTAAGCTTTGCCCTCCTGCTCAACATGTTATGAACATAAAAGGAAAAAAGGAAAAAAGGAAAAAAGTTTGACTATCCCAAAACATGATTCCTTTCCCTAACACAATTAAAACTAAAGTGATGTGTTTAATCAGACAAAAATTATCCTGATTAATTTGTTTTCACCTTCCTTACTAGATCTCTTTCAGCATCAGCAGGTTCCTAAGCTTTGCCCTCCTGCTCAACATGTTATGAACATTTTTAGAGCATTGCTCCCAAGGTAGATTAGCTCACATTTGCTTGTGATCAGCAGAAAACAAAGTGATACCAGCTTCTAACCCCTCTTGGCCCATTTACATGCCCTTGACAAATTCACTGAGTGCTGTACCTTGTCCCAGTTTAGTATCACCTATGAATTTAATTAAAATTCATCTTCCCTCCTGTTTCAGTTTGTTACTACATATAATTAAATGGGACTAATCCTAAAACCTCCCCACTATGATAACCCATTCACCACCTACCCTTCAGTGCAATACACTAACATTATTTTAAAAACAAATTGTTATATGACCAATCAGTGTGATACCTACACATTCACAATCCACAGCTACAGAGACGAACTCATATTATTTTTTCATTCAGATTTTTAGGCAGACAAATCCCCGAAAGATTAAGATTTTGCTCACCCATTTTATAACTTTTGCTCTCTTTCTTTTCACAACTACAATACAAGAAAAAACACACTAGTAGCAGCATCTTCCTAGTTTTTGTCTCTGAGTCTTTTGCAGCTGAGTAGGATTCAAGGGGCTTAGGAAGCTACACTCTCACAGCAGTAAATAAGGAAAAAAGATCACCAAGGTAACAGAGACAAGGAGACAATCCACAGTGTGTGTGCTGTACTGGGAGTCACAGACTGAAGAGTCTCCCCAGTTACTCTGAACAACAGGACCCAGCAATTAACAAGATTTAAGCTAGGGACAGGCAAAAATGGTGACTCTCCTCCATCTATTTTTTCTTTATACACAAGAAGATGCCAGTGTTTCCAACAGCAACAGTCAGATGGGTTTCATCTTGCCTGGCATCATCTCCTTTTGTCTTCCTATCTGGAAGCATCTTTTCTCTGATTCAGAAGCAGACAAAGGGTATGTTGAATAAAGTAATCTTTTAAATATGAAGGGGAAAGCTACTCAGGAGGAATTGAAATTTGTGCATTGCCATTAGAAATGGCAACAAATACTAGGAAGACTATTTCCTAACCACGAGCTTCACATCTGCAAAATAACAAAGTCACATAATAGGTAGTCCAGCCAAATCTTAGAGTGGGTAGCCTAATCTACCTTTGTGATACATAATTTATTTCTGCATGGAAGTCTTATTGAAACTAGCCTTCTATTACATGAGGAAAATTTGTATAAAAGTCCACAGCTTTTTTGAACACTCCATTAAAATGCACTTGGCAGAAAAGTATAAAAGTAACAAGGTCAAAATTAAAATTTGAGGCTTGATTAGCACGATATACTTAACACAAAAATTCTACTGTGATTGCAGAGAAACAGGTGTCAAATAGGAAACTAGAAGGTGATCTTCAATTCTAAGTACTTTCATTTGTTTCTGTCTGTGCTTGAATGTTCTCAGAGATCAGAAAAAGACTTCTGAAAATTTACAAAAGATGAAAGAGAGAAGAGGTCTGTGATGGTTAATCCGCTACACATTTACAGGACTACTAAATCATGTTTATTTTAACTGCTAGGTAAACATTGTTCATCATCATTCTTTACCAACAAGAATAATTCACAGTTTGTCCACGTGCTGACGAGGTCTGAAAGCTAATGACTATGTTTTGAGGTTAGTTTTCATAACATACGGCAAGGAGTCACCTGCCATGTGAAACAAAAGGATGTCTACCACTGAAATCCCTTTTCAGACAGTGACAGCTACTGTCTCTGTTAGCTAAGCTTAGATTTGCTGCTACAGTTCAATATTCAAAAGCAAATTAAACAATACGTTTTCAGTCAGAGTGCTTCAGAATGCCTAGAGAACAAGCTTTTCGATCCCCAGATGACAAGCTTGTCTGCTAGCAGCCATAGCTCCTCAACTTTTGTTGTGTCAATTTTCCTTCCAGACAAGCTTTCCTTACCAACTTCTTGCCTCACCCTTTCAGTCCCTACGACTCTTCACTTTCTCTGTTTAAATAAGCGATGGCAGATAAGGATGTCCCTCCCAGAAAGAGAAATGTTCATGCTTCCATCAAAGAAAAATACTAGACAGGGGGAGAAGGCAAGATAGCAATAAGAACGCACATCTTTTTCACAACACAGAGTTCAACTCTGCAAGCAGTTCCTGTTCAGATGCAAAGAGGCCTGCAGAATTACAGAGGGCATAGCCAGGCAACAAGGATCAAATGAACAACTGTATAGATCAGTTAATATGTTATACAGCCTATTCCAATCATTGCATGCACGCAACACATAGAGGAGGGAGAGTGTACACATCTATGAAGTCAAATTATCCAACAAGAGGAGCAAATGTTGACCTATGTGCAAAAGCACTTTTCCACTGCTGCTGCAAATCATCTGCAGCAGGCGGAAAGTGCAGATTTAGCTCTCACCTCATGCATCAAAGTCAATTTCCTTTTCTCCAAGGAATCAGCAGCCAGTTGTTTTTGCTTCTTCCATTTTTTTTTCAGTGCTTTCTCTTGCAATTCCAGATGCGCCAGTGCTTTGTTTTTTGATTTATGTATTTCATGGCGACGCAGCTACGTAAACATGAAAGAAACCATTTCAAAATCAAGGGACAATCTAAAGTAAAATTTGCAGGGTAATGCTAACAAGCTCTTACTGATTTTATCATTCACGCGCTGAATACTATTTATGTTAACTTCATGGTAGTACTAATGACAGCCTCACAAACATCCAGAAATGTAAAATGCTACCAGTACTAGCCAAATTTAAAGCAGCTCCAAAGGTGAATGGGGAAAGTCTCACAGTTTCCATCTGCCCTACACCACTGACTCAGTAAGAGTTTTCTCAGCTGTAAAGGGAGGAAAAAACCAAACACTACCACCTATAATATGCATAAAAGGACATAACGCATCTTCCTGATTTAACACTGTCAGTCACCAGAGATACTCCTCCCTTCTTCTAACAATGATATATATATATATTCAGTTTAAATACAAATTAAACAAATTAAATGTGTGAAGTGCTTGCTAAAGTGTCTGGAAGCTATCAAGCCAACCATTTATAGAAACAAGTCTCTCTCTGCTATTGTGCCCACCTGTCCTGACTAACCTGTCAAAATTTATAAGCAGCAACAGCTCATACTGCCTATTCCATCGTGGTAATCAGGGCTACCAAGGAAAATGAAATGGAATTCACGTATTTTGTAATGAACAGGTTGTTCAGTATAAAGAAATGATGTTAAATTGTTTAAATGAAAATTGAGTATCCTCAGAATTAGAGAGATTCCTAAAATAAAGCATGTGTTTCAGTCCTTCAAGCAGAGATGAGACTTAACTTCAACTACTCCACCTACTCCACTGTGGTTTTAGGTATTTATGCTTTTATGATAGTATACACATTATTGTAATAAAAACTACAGCTACTGCTTCTGAATGGAAAAAGAAAACTGAAAAACACCAACTGCCAGAGCTGGGGATGCATGATACCATAAACGAAGAATGAACACTAAAGAACCAATATTTTCAGAAGCTTAAAAAGGCAGATTAAACACTGGCAGAAAATAGCCCCATAAGTATAGCAAACACTTATGCTAGAAAACCAGATAAATCTCCTTGCTACAGAGAAGGAGCAGTGATCGCTGTTAAACTTACAATATCCTCAGGAGTTGCACGGTGGACTGTCAAATCATGGACGGTACTCTGCAAACAGGAACCAGAGAACACATCAGAAGCCAGAACTGAGGACGAACTGGATTGTTTTTCAAGTTTCATTAAAAAAACCCTCTAAATTGCAATATAATTAGCATAAAACTATACAGTGGTGCATTTTTATGGCATTCCACCCTCAGTGAGGTAGGCAATCACCAAAACCAATACTGCTATCGAGACTGGGCGCGCACTCTTCAGCCTGAAGAGCGGGCTGCCGGCTGGGAGGCCTAACCTCAAGCACGACCAAGGAAGCGAGAGGGGTCACGTCCAC
>NW_009233650.1:74690-75246 GCF_000690835.1 Fulmarus glacialis | reverse complement strand
GGGAGGTAGCCCAAGAATTGATCAATTACAGGCGCAAGTATGGCCCTGTTAACCTTCCAGCCACTAAAACAGACTCTAGAGGCCTGAGGCGAGCTGAAGTGAAAATGGTTGCGTGCCCTGGGGGTGATAGAAGAACACCCCTTGCTAAACCACCCGGAGGGAGGGACATCCCAAATAAGCGCAATAGTCTGTGGTCAAAGGGATGGCAAAAGGGGATTCCACGTGACTTAATGGATGGATTGCCAACTGACAAGTTAGAAAAACTGGTGTCAGAATGGCCCGATAAATCGGCAGATAAAGAGATGAGTTCTAAAAACACCACCCCGAGTGCACCCTCTTTAATCGATTTATCAGAGACGGATGTCCCCTGATATTCGGCGGGAAACTAGATCCTTCACCCTCCGATGGTGAGCAGGGGGGTGAAGGTTGGGTATATATCAGACAGCTCACCGAAAACGGCCAAGGTGATTTACTAATTACAGGCGTTGTGGGGCCGAAAGAAGTCCCGGTCACATTTTTGGTAGATACTGGGGCTCAAATTTCAGCTATCAAAACA
>NW_009233650.1:50566-74680 GCF_000690835.1 Fulmarus glacialis | reverse complement strand
GCACCCTCCGATGGTGAGCGGGGGGGCGAAGGTTGGGTATGTATCAGACAGCTCGCAGAAAACGGCCAGGTGATTTACTAATTACAGGCGTTGTGGGGCCGAAACAAGTCCTGGTCACATTTTTGGTAGATACTGGGGCTCAAATTTCAGCTATCAAAACAAAAGATGCTCATGGGAAAGAACATAAGATTAACACGAAATGGATTATTCCATCTTTCTAACAACAGCCTGCCTCCGGTTCCTTAAAATGGACCGAGTTGCTTTCTTTTCTTTTCCAGGTGGAGACTCCGAAGCCAGCTAGAAGGAATACATGAAGCTGCTGATTGCCTGCTTGGTTCTGTCGGTGATTTCTTTGTTAATATTCATAGGGTGTCTGATATACCATTGTAAATGATGTTTTGGTTGACCATTATCACCGTCTTTAGTATCTGGGGAAGTTCCTGCTCCCTCCTTTCTGACTTGTCATGGCAAAATGAATTTATTGTTTTAGGTCAACAAGTAGCCGATACCTTTAATCTTACCAATTGTTGGGTATGTGGAGGGCCATTTGGTCTAGAAAGATGGCCATGGACCTCCGTCCCCCTTTCTCCTAAATGGTTAGTAAGTAATTACAGTGAGATCAAAAATGATTCCTATTGGAGTGAGGACACAAAGCCCTGGACGGTACAGTACCCGACCCGAGGTGAATATTGTCTAAATCGAACACAGGAGGGTGGTGTTTGTTTTTGTAGGAAATAGCAAATGTAATTGGACCTATACATATGGAAACCATTGCTTCATTGAGGGCTGTAAGACAATGTTTAACTACAATAATGAATCTTTTGTACCTCGTGAGCTGGGATGGGTCTGGGTGAATGAGACCGGGCACCGAAAAGTATTTCCTTCCTATTGGTCTCCGATCAATCGCACAAAAAACATTACCAGTGTTACTGAAAATTTTCTGGGAGTAATGATACCGGTGCTTGGTCCTGTTCCATTTACAAGATACCTGGCAACAATGTACACCTACCATTAAACCATCCACTCGGAGCAGGTAATACCACGTATTTCCAATTACCACAGATCCCCACAGGTCTGTTTGAAAACGGTACCTGGGCACTGAAAGATCATTATTGGATCTGTGGACATCACACGTACAAGCGATTGCCCAAAAATTGGACTGGGGTGTGTTATGTGGGGCTAATTCGCCCCTTACTCTTTTTACCTCTGGAGAATGGAGGTGATGGATTGGGTGCTAAGTTATATGGTGATCTCAACTGATACCGGCGATCCATTGATACTTCTATAGTGGGTGGAAGTGGTCAAACCTGGGACAAAGACGAGTGGACCCCTCAACATATCATACAGCATTATGGGCCTGCTACCTGGAACCCCAACGAGTGGGTTAGCGGTGCTCGAGAACCTATCTGTAATTTAAATTGTATTATTCGGTTGCAAGCCGTTTTAGAGACTATTACTAATGGGTCGGCCCATGCCCTGGATCTGTTAGCAGACCAGGCCCCCCAAATGCGAACAGCGATAGTCCAATATCGTATGGTTCTCGATTACCTGCTAGCCAAAGAAGAGGGCGTTTGTGGTAAACTTAATGACTCCAACTGTTGTTTAAAAATTGATGGTAGTGGCAAAATTGTCAAACAAATTACCGCAGGAATACGAACACTGGCCCATGTTCCTGTTCAAACCTGGAAGGGTTGGGAATTTGATCCCTTCTCCTGGCTCCCAGGCAGCCCATGGGTTAAGCAAGTTTTATTTTATTTGTTATGTAGTTTTGCCATGTTGTTGTTTTTACCATGTGTTATTCCGTGTTTTATACAATTAATTCAATGTGTTGTAACCAGTATGCAATTTGTGGCTACTGTTTCACCTGACGGTGTCAAACAAATTCACGCTGTACGCCAAACTACACCGTCAGTAGTTCAGATTGTACGAAATGCTCTGAAATGCTCTTTTCTAGCCTTTTCTACATAACTATCTTTTCTCAAAACCACCATGAGTCCTGAAGCAATCTTTGAGGCACCGGGTGGTGTGAGGGCCTGAAACATTTGTACTTCAAAGAATCCTAACATTTGTCTCAAGGATTGCTTATCTAAGAAGAGCCGCTGCAAAGCGTGAGACACTGAACTGCAAAACATTTGTCTCAAAGATAAGAGCAGCTGCAAGGCCAGGGAGGCCTCCGGTTTGCAGGGGATGCGGTTTGCAGGGGATGCGCTCTGAGCAAGACTCCGTGTTGTCTAGGAATGTGGCAACGTGCCGTTGCCATGGAGACCGCAGCCCTCGAACAGGAATAAAGGGGTCTGACAAGACGACCCCCGGGGGGATCGCCCACCGCCGACCCCGCCGCGACTGCCCACCGCCGAAACACTGAGAGACTTGGACTCCGGGATGCCGCGGATCCATGGTGGTGACTATCCTTGCAACTCTATCCCGAGTGCTTGCTTGATTTCTGTCTTTGTTCTGATCTATCCTATCGCTACTAGCTTTTACTTTTGATAATAAAAGTTGTTTAGGACATACGGCATTTGACCTCGTTTGTGTCTTAATCTCGCTCTTGGGATCATATCGAAACCTTCCCCGACATTGGATCGGGACAGACTGCACCATCACAACTCTGCTGCTGGTCACGCAACACATTTCAGCCGAGGTCATCCTAAGCCAGGGTTTGGACACTCCCATGACGCAGGAACTCTTTAGTACTGAGTGGAGTCTTACTGTACTTCCCTTTTTCCAGCCACCAAATGGTCTGTGGTAAAACACTCCTCCCTTTCTTCCCACGCGTTTTCCCTTCACTTGTTCTTTGCTGACCTCAGTCCATCAGGTTTTTTTTTTTTTCCTAGCTCATAAGTAAGCCTCATGATGTGCTCTGTAGTAAATAACTATTTTACGTAATTGTCTTTGTTTAAATGGAACCCATTAACAATGGATTTATGTTAAATGGTATTATGTTGTATGCAAAATCTAAAATTGTTGTAATCAGAACCTAGTTTGATCATCCTTTACAAGATAATCTCTTGTTTTTACTGTGTATAGTTTCAAATTATGTACTCAAAACAGTTAAAATACTAGGGATAAAAATGCTTATATTTTCCAGATTTGTATCACAAATTGTATTATGTGGTTTAGTCATTGAAAAAAGCCTATATAGATACCTATAAATATTTTATAGGCATTTCTGTAGAATAGTTAACAATAATGTTTAAAAACATCACTTTCTCAGGAAAAAGAAATCAAAATTATGCTTGGATAGAAACTGTCCATGCTATGAAGGGCCAAAAAAATCTCAGTGTTTGATTAATTCATTCAATTTTGATTTTTGTTTGTGTGTGTCTGTGTGTGCAGAGCCATCTGCCCAGACACTTTTGCAGGAAGAGAAGCTTAGAAGCCTTCTGATGTCTGGTCCAAGTTCAATGATTGGCTGAAAACTCGAGGTGCCAGGAAAATAAACAAGTAAGATGTCAGGGAGCTGGATATCACTTTGCCTGCTGCTGTCAGATGTTGCCCATCCCCCCCTCCCCCCCTTTTTTTTATTTCTTTGAAATTGGATGCAGCTAATCTACCAGTGAAGGTGGCCTTTTTTAATGACTCCTTAGAAGTGGAGGGAATGAGTGACCTTTTATTTTGCCTTGAACAGAGTTCAAGGACAACTCTCTCAGTAGTGGCTTAGTGAAGAGTTTTGTCATCTGATGTTGATATCATAGACTGCTAATTGCTTCCTCTGCCTCAAAAAGCATGGTTTAAAAATGACCAGTGACACAAGGAGTGAGAAAGCGTAATTCTCATCTTGAGTCTCACTGAGTGTAATACTTTAAGACATTGTATGGAAGGAAGAAAAGAGTTTTTGATTGCACCATCGTACTTGCCCAGCATGGTGTAACTGGCCCCAGGCAGCTGATGGCTGGATCATCTGTTGTCAAGGCGCGGTGAGGGCTGGTTTCTCACTAGGGGACAGGGTGCTGGGAGCCAAGAGGAGTATCAGCTGGCAGTGCCAAGGCCCCATCCCACGGCACTCCAGAAAGATGGGCAGGGCAGGCACCAGGGTCAACCGAGGCAGGTCTGAGGTCAAGCTGGGAATGAGGAAGTTGGGGCCAGGGGCAGGTCCAGGGACATTAACCAGTATCAGATACAGTCCAGTGATCACTAAGCAGGTCTGTAGTCATGTGGCAGGGCCGAGGCCAAGCCAGGAAATCAGTCTGTGGGTCCATGATCTGGACAGGGGTCTGGATCAACAGGGCCCATGGCCAGGCACAGGCATGGCTGCGACGGAGCAGGAGCTGGAGCTCAAGCAAGGCTCAGGCAGCTTAACAGCAACTCCCATGGAGACAGGGATTGTCAGCCCTTGCTGAGGCTGCCCCACAGCACTGTCTGGGAGCCTCGCCCCGTGGTCACTAGAGGGAACGGAGCAGCCCCCACCTGCCCTATCTCTAGGTTGACCCTGGGTCCTGGCAGCAAACCCGTGGAGGAGGGAGGAGCAGATGTGTTCAGGGCCCTGAAAGCAGACTTGGCAGGCCGCCTCTTCTTTTCACTGTGAAGAATTTTTAAGACCAAATTTGCTGTGATTTGAACTCATGGTGTGTTTGGCTGCCTTGAAAAAAACTGCTAACTTTGGACAACATGAGACAAGAGTCCTCTGCTAGCTAGTCCTCTACTAACTGCCTTAGTTATACTGCACAGCTACGTAGCCGTGGGAGAATAGAGCTGTTTGCTGCTACAACCTTAGAGTCAAACTCTTGCCTTAGCAAAGGCCAAGGGAAAGGTACAAGCCTGCACTTACATGCTCTTGTAGTTAGTGGGATCAAGGACGTCTTCATTAGCTCCAAAAGATGTTATCCTGGCACCACTGCTGAAGAAACTCTGTTGGTTCCAGTTCTGTCCCGCTGTTGGTGTAACTGCATCCCTTTTCCTGCATTTTAGGATAGCTGACTGATAGCTGAGTTGTATTCAGCAGTGTTGGCGTTTTCTTGATCTCTCAGGTTTCCTGGATGCACATCAGCCCAGTTATATTAGAATGTCCTTTGGTTTCCTTAACTCGTAATTTCCTTCTGGTAATAGAGTCTATAATACCTGTTTTAGATTTCTCTTGCAGATTTTGAAACAGACTTTCCTGAACTGTAGCAGTGTTTGCAGCACCTCTTGTTTTGCTCTTTCCTGAGAAAATCGAACAGGTATCTTAAGGGCTTCTTCCTCTGCCTCAAAGGCAGACCATGTGGTCCAAATTATCATGTCTTCTCACAGCAGAAACACAACACCTCTGGAGAGAAATAGGACTATTTCTTCAGCATGCTGATAACACCTGGGGATTCTTTTGTTATTGCATGTGTCCTAGACAGAGTGATAGAAAACTGTGTGACTAGAAGGAACACTGACAGACAGTTTCCCAAATTTGACTCAAAACCAAACAAGACGAAACATTTGAAGGGGGGAGGAAGAATGACAGCTGGAACAGCTGAAATAATAGGCAAGTACCAACTGCTGCTCTTCATTGAAAGGGTTTTGCTACTGTTTGTAGACCAGGTATGTTCTTGGGCTGTTGAACTCAGGCTGCTACAGGATGCCAAGGTCCTTTGCCAAGCAAAGATGTTTTCTTCTCTGTAACTTGGACTAGAATCTTCTGGCCTCTAAATCCTGTTGTAGGGGTAGTGCCCTGCAGCCATGTGGCTCTTTGTATGATAAATGACCCTCATGTCCTCAGTGAAAAAGTGTGCATAGGGACCACTGAGAAACAGAAGCTAGTGCTTCACATGTGAAGCAGTTCTTGAGGAACACAGCTCAGGCAGTCATCTGTGGTCTGCCGTGGCTTGCAGTTAGCTTTGAATTTAAGCTGTTGGTTAATTTTAAGTTGATGACGTTAGCAAGTAAAGTCTCCTGTTGTTTTAGTCCTGCCCCCAAAGAGATCATGTCTTCCCCTCCCATGTGCAACACTGCCCTAGCATTTATCAGCAAAGACCTGTCACTAGCAGAGGTGCGCTGCTGCCTTAATTACACAGAAGGAAGCTGTTGGCAAGCCAATACTGAGAAGGGGTCAGACTAATTAGAGACCAAACTAATTCACTTCCTGGGAGAGCAAATATCTTTCTTGGACTGTTGGGAGTAGCTATGTTGAAGGTTGCTGGGCTTAGGTATTTGTTGAGAAGGTTATGGGAGACATAACTGAATCATTTCCAGAGACCTCCTGTCTCAGAGGGGTCAGTTGTTGTGGAAACTTTTTAGTTTGGAATCTGTCCCCTCTCTGCTGCAATGGGAAGGAAGGGTTGGGCTCTGCCTGACATTTCTTAAAGGCGATTCACGTGTTTCAAGTGTCAGCTCCAGTGAAGAAAGGATTTTTTGGCACTTAATTTGCTTCTGTGTGTGTTTGTGCGTTGGCGAATAATGTGGTATTTGCGAGGCTGATGTATCGACGGCGTGTATAGCTTGCATGCCCCAGGGGGCAAGGAACTGAGCTGAAAATGTAGTCTTGAGGTGATATAAAAGACTTAACTGCTACCTCTCTCCCATCAACACTTTCTTTTTACTGCCTCTGCATGGTGACACCTGCTTCAGGGGTAAATGGGTGTTTTCGGAATACAACATGTGGGCAAGGTGTATTTCAAGCTACATTGTAAATTCAGAAAACATCTACCATGTTTGTTACATTGACTTTCCTGCAGCAAATCTCTCAGACACTAACTTACAGTTATTGTCAGCATTTTGACTGTCTAATGAACAGTATTCTCTGGAGAGGTTTTTATTACTTTTTCTATCTAGATTTACAAAGCAAAAATTCATCCAGCTTCTCAGAGAACTTTAAGATTTTTTAACTCTTAGGTAGGTGTTTAATCAATCGTTTACTTTCCATTCCTTTAGGTTTCCTTCAATGTATGTTATTCGTGTTATGTTTTTATTTAATTCCATTCAATTCTTTTTTTTTCTCTTTCTGATGATTTCAGATTAGCAACCCCTAGTATTTGTCTGAAATAATGATTTATTTAAAGTAGATGAAAGAAAATGTAGTAGCAGCTTGATACGAGGACACTTATATGCATTCTACATTTTCTTTTCATATTTTCAGATACTGGTTTTACTATGGGTGCTTAATTTGCATTTGCTTATATGTTCCAGAGAAGCTGATACTGTCCTGAAATATCTAAAGGAACAGTGTGGTGCAAAGAAATTAGGGGTCGTTGGTTTTTGCTGAGGTGGTATTGCTGTACGTCACCTGATAATGACATACCCCGAGTTGAAGACTGGTGTATCTCTCTATGGCAGGTAAATAAAAAGATGTAATACAAGCAGGTACACATGCGTATGTATATTGTATAGCTTAAGTACTTGATCTAGCATTATTTCCTCAAATCAGGCTGTCAGCTGATGAAAAGAGGTATTTTGCATGGGAATGGTTCAAAGCTGCGCCAGGGGAGGTTTAAACTGGGAAGCATTTCTTTACCGAGAAGGTGGTCAAACACTGGAACAGGCTTCCTAGAGAGATGGTCCATGCCCCAAGCCTGTCATTGTTTAAGAAGCATTTGGACAATGCTCTTGATAACATACTTTAACTTTTGGCCAGCCCTGAATTAGTCAGGCAGTTGGACTAGATGATCGTTGTAGGACCCTTCCAACTGAAATAGTCTATTCTATTCTATTCTATTCTATTCTATTCTATTTTCAGCAGAGTAGGAAGGATATTATGCAAAGAAGATGGTGGTGAAGGTATTTGTTCCTAGTTTCAGAATGGGTCATAGCAGCCATGTCTATATTTCAGTTCTGGACAGACAGATATGTTGTCCTTCGGTCACCTTCCCAATTTAGCTCGCTTTTCCTGTTGCATGCTGCAAAGCTAGAACTTCACCCAGGAGCAGAGAGTGTTATTTTTGATCTAGCTAGTCTGTAAAGTTAGATTGTGGTTATTTTAACACCAGCTTTCCTTTTATGCTCTACTCAAGAAGCTGGGATAGCTAAGCTGCCCTTTACTAACATTCTCAGAATGTAAATTTTGGTCTACTTAACTAAAGCATTGACTTTCCCAGTCAATTCAAAAGAACTCAAGCTTGTATGCACAGAAGGCATCTTTCAAGTCTTATTAATTCAGATATTCAGTCTGTATCTTAAGAAACTGGCTTAAACAGAGTTTTAATCTAGGAGGGTATTCTTCTAGGAGCCACAGTTACAGTAGCTTGAAAGTAAAGCTAATATTTATGGCCACATATTGCATGAGACATGAAAACTTTTCACTGCAGAAGAGAGTGCTGTATTTGAATCTGGATTTCACCTTAAAATTCAATTGAAGAGTTTTTTTGTTTCTTTAATGTTTTCTAGGACTAATCAAGGATTCTGATGATATATCCAATCTCCTGAACCCTACGGTTTTCATTTTTGCTGAAAAAGATGACTTCATTCCCCTTCATCAAGTATGCTAATAACCTCCATCTTCTTTCATTTCTGCATGTGTATATTTCCATCCTTGGGAGTCAAAACTCAGCCTCATAATAGTGCTTGAAGGTCAAAAAATAAGCAGAGAAGTGGAGCTAGACGTAGAAGGCTAAGGTAACCTAGGCAAAGAATGAAAACTAGATTTTTTTTTTTTTTCTTAAGTCTATTTCTTTTGTAAAAGTACAGCTAGTAACCCAGGTAACAAAGTTTTGTCAAAATCCCATTGCTGTTTTGGAGTACTCTGCTCTGGGAGCTATCCTATGCTGTATGACTTTGTTTTCTGTTGATCCTAGGAACCCATAAACTGTGTAGAATGTGTCGAATTGCATCCATAGGTGTCTGTTAGAACCTTTTTGTTCAGTTGTAGTGTATCTAGCATTGTCATATATTTCACATGTAGGAGATACTTTTGTTATATCCATATCTTTGCAGATTGTTGGACCTGCCTTTATATTCTAACAAATTTTCTAGACCCTTACTGCAAAGGTGGTTTTTCTTTATATAATTTTACTTTTTGTTTTGCCCATATGGAGCTTGTTATTAGTGTATAGCATGAATGATAAATTAGGGAGTTGAACTATGAATAAGCTGAGGATTGGCAGCATGGCATATGGCTATATTAGTATAACTACTACTGTGCGCTATATTACAGGTCACCCTGCTGGAGCAGAAGCTAAAGAAAAATTGTAAAGTCGATTTTGAAGTTAAAACTTATCCTGGACAAACTCATGGTTTTGTACATTGCAGAAGAGAAGATATCAATCCTCAAGATAAGCCTTACATTGAGGAAGGAAGAAAGGATATGATCAACTGGCTGAATAAATACATTTAATAGAAGAGCAAGCAACTTAATTTGTAACACAATTATGTAATGCACTGGAGATTTTTGATAACACATTTTAGAAAATTGGAGGGGAGAGTTTGTTGAAATAGAAATTAAAGAAAAAAGCAAACACAACATTTTAGATGTTTTTCTGTCACTATATTCTAATTGATACTTTCATATTATGTTCTTTTGAAGAAGTCTCAGATTTCACCTAGCAGTGTCATGTTTTAATATGCTGTGAAATATTCTCCAGTTCCTTAAGGTTTATCTGAATGCTTGAAATAAGTTAGACTAATGGTAAATTAAACTCTTTGTGTATTATGGCCACTCATCTAAGTTCTACATAAATCACAAGGCCAAAATTTAGGGACACAAATGCATTGTTTGGTGAAGCTCATTTTGAGAGACTAAGCATTTTTGACTTGTACCTGGTGGCAGATGTGTATTTAACAGGTGACGTAAATGGGCATATCTTTTTTCAAAATTTGTGGCTAAGGTTATTCAGATGGGGTGCTACTTTCTCAGATTACCTTTGGGTCTGTGAAACTCTATAGATGGTTTCCTGGTCAGTTTAGGAATTCAAAAGTACAATGCAATCTGCAGACAGGGCATTTTAATGTGTGGCTTACAAAGCGTGGTTGCTGCTTAAAGAAGAAATGTTACATGGTTTTGCATAATGCGTCTTGTTACGTAATTTTTCCATCGATGATACAACAAAAATCTCCATCTTGCATCAGCTCAAGATTGCATCAACCTCAGCACCCAGCCTCCGTCAGTGGCCAGGAGTGGCTGCGTAGGGAAATCCGTTCGGGGGATTCCTGAGCTGGGTGTTGCCACTGGAGCAGCGTGTTGGATGGCCGCTGATGGACCTAGCCTCTGTGAATTTGCCAGTTCTTTTCTGAACCTGCTTGAAATGCTGACCTCCAGTGCACCCTATGACAGTGACTTCCCCAGTTTAATTATGCCTCGTGGGGAGAAAGGCTTGTGTTTGTCAGTTTGAAAACAGCTGCCTACTGTCTTCACTGGGTGCTGGTACTGCTAAAGTTATAAGAAAAAACAAAGAAAAAAATGTTTGTCCCTTTTCACTTCTCAGTGCTACTGATAAAGACTGCTATGTGATGTAATGGGAAGAAAATGTGATTTAGGAAAGCCTTAATTATACTAATGACAATTTCTCAATTTAAACTGATATCAGAGACTATCAGAGAAATACACGTTGTGGTGTGTCATTTAAAAATAGCCAACAGTATGTATTAGCCAACTCTCTTTCAATGGGGTTTTAATTTCTTTTGCTTTTTCCCATCCACGTTTTCCTCCTTTACATGCTGCTAATGGCCCTCTGTCTTTCCCCTGGGGAGGTCTTCAGAGAATTCTGGCCTGCGACGGCTGATTAACTGTTGCTTTTCATATGATACCATCTATATGTAATGTATTAGTCCAGCTGTTACCTGGGTGATACAGCTCTCGTAACACGTTTTTTCCAGGAGAAGAAGGTAGAGGTCTGGAAGTTTATTGTACCTTAATTACCCCAGTGTAAAACCTGGATAACTCCACGTTAATGGAGTTCCATTAGCATTAGAAGATTAGCTAACGTGCAAGAGGACGATCAGGTCATATATTTAGAGAACAGCAGTCATTCATAAATACTGAAACGGCATGTGTACTGTAACACTGACACCGTGACTAAGCAAAAAGAAAAAAACCAAACTGAGATGCAGCATTTGTTTGAAGTGAAAGGGTGGCTACGAGTTACTACAAGTACAGCCAAATCTTCATGATAAAACTGTAAGTCACTGAGTAAGAGCTGGAAATGCGAGATCCAAAAGAGGTATGTGTTTACAGTACAAAGTGCAACCAACTGCACGTACGGAGATCATGAACGTGTTGAATTAAGTTTTGACTTCTAAGTAAAAAAACTGCATGGATTGCCTAGCAAGGAACATGGAGACACAGGAAATCAAATTAAAAGCCATTTAATTTCTCAAGTTTAATGTTAATATTAAGGTAAAGGGGAATATTCTTATGTATAAAGAAGAATTTCCAGACCCACATTACTGTGACTAAGGGAGTGGAAACGTGGTTAAGCAACTCTAGTGGAGAGAAGGTTCTGCAAGCATTGCTGTCATTTCTCTTTTCTAGGAACAGTTTAAACTGCCAATTTTTCTCGCATTTATTTTACTGCTGTTCTTTGAAGTTGCTATGGAGTATCTAAGCTCCCCGTGTGCTATAATTTGTTGTTTGCAGTATACAAGTGGGAAAAGCCAAAAAAACAAACCAAAACAAAAGGGTTGGGTTTTGAACCTTATGACTTCACTCTGGAATTCTCTGGTAGGCTTTTTTTCATTCGCTTGACTTTGTTTTAGGAATTGTAAATAAATAGCATTGACAAAGTTATTTAGAATATGGGAAAACAGCTCATATATGAGGACTAAATTGTAAGGCTTGTCGCTTCCCCAAGGCAAAAGTGTGGTAGACTAACATGCATTTAATGCTACTTTTCAGATGTGCCTCTGAGGAAACAGTGAATTTTGGGTTGCTAATATCCTTAGATAAAGCTCTTTAAAGAATAATCCTAATAATCCAATACAAAGAAAATCAGGAGAATGGGAGGGATAAAAGGATCAGGCAGTCACTTTAATTCAAAAAGAAAAAAAGTGTATAAAATGTCCCGTGATAGGATAAAAACGTATCAGCATTTTAAACACTTATTATAGTGATATGTACAGCAATCTACAAAACCGTTACCTTTTTACATGTTATTTATTTTCACTCTGAAAGAGAAAATATTTTTCCTATACTACATAAGCTTTGTCTTGTACAGAGCTTTGAAATGATGTCTCTACTTCAGTACCTCACCGCGCTGATGACTTTAGATACGTCTTTTACCAATGGATGCATAGTCTAAGGAAATAATAATGCCAACGTAATGTTTAAAAGTGATACTACCCAACCTTTAAAAACAAAGGAATGCCCTTTAAAAAAAAAAAAAGAAAATTGTCTAAATGAATTGCTCAGCTAAGTCAACGTGTTTCCTAAGCTGAAAACAAAAGACCTCCAGTGCTTAATACCATTTTGTGCAAGTTAAAAAGAAGGTTTGGTAGTCAGCTATAGCAGTACTCCTCACAGTAGCCCACCCTGCCTACACTAGCAATAAAATTAAGAGCTTTGAAAAGAGTGAATGTTCAACTTCGTGACTCTGCGATACGCAAAGGTAAAGGCAGTAACTTACGCAACTCGTATTTGAAGAAACCTGATCCTTGCACTCACCCCTTTCAGCTTATGAGTTAGCACTTTCTTTTGGGATCACATTCAGTGGTAACCATCCACGCTGAGCTCTTGCAACTTGCCTCTCCTCTCCCGCGCACTTGCTGTGCTACAGGGTATGTGTGGGGTTTGTTTGGCTTTGTTAAACCTTTACGGCTTTTCCTCCTGAGAAATGTAACCCAAGTGCACGCTGAGGTCTGACTCAGCATGTCTGGGGGACTTTCATTTTATCTACGTGCTTCTTTAAAGAGTGCATGCTCATTTAAATGCTATTGGGGGCTACTTTCTTCCGTAATTGTTTGAGATGATGGTTCAGAAACCTTTCAGTTTCCCTCCTAAGGCGAGGAAGACTTCTCAGGAGGAGGACTCAGGAGAGTCCGTTGAAAGTGAAAGAGCCGCGCAGCAATATCTTTATATTTTTCTGATTGTAGGTTCAAGTTTCTGAAAACTGAAGTTACTGTTTTGTCTTCAAATAACTGCTCAAGTGCTTGCAGGTGGAGATGGTGGAACACCAAGGCTGTGGGTTTACAGATCCCCCTAAAAGAATGGCTTTGATGGGTGTAAGAGAGGGGGATTAATTTTTAAGGAACGTTTCAGTAGCATCTCAGAAATGGAAAAAGATACTATTTGCCTGTAATGCATACTATGGCACCTGTAGAAACACCAAAATGTTTTGATTACGCTACAAAGCTTGCAAGTCTATATGGCTTGTAAACCATACAAGCCAACACTACCCCTCGCGGGCTTGTGTCTCAGCTGCTATATCTGCATCTTTAAATATTTCATGTTTTACATTTTTCTTTACATTTTATCAGATAATGTGAAGCCTTTAAGGATATACTGACTGGTGAGGGCATTGCGTTTGTGTTTCTGGAGTTCTGAAAACATAGCTACTGTGTAGAAATTCTTTAATATCCAGTTCCTGGTTTTGTTATATTTTAGTCTAATCAAAAGGAAATAGTTTGTGGATGCAAAATTAGTTATCAACTCTTTCCTATTATATATTTAAACTGTATTTTGTCTTATATGCTCATCTATTAGTTCATTTTTTCCTGGTAGACTTATTTTAAGTTAGAAGTCCTATTTGTGAGACTACATGTGGAAAAAACCCACCTATGGGTGGGTGTGGCTTATTTAAAAAAAAAAGTAAAGGGTTAGTATAAATGTGTGCCCAGAGTTAATACAGCTTTCAAATAAGATACAGCTTGTCTTGAATTGATCCATGAAAATGAAATCTCCCAAGATCTGCAACCCTAGCCCCGCTGATACTGCTTGGGATATTCTTAATTCTAAAGTCTGCAAATCCAGACCATCTTGGTCCCTGGAAATCTGTGCAAATCTCCTGGCTGTCGGGTTGTTTGCTTGTTTGTTTTCCTAAAGCTGTAGTGCCACAACTGTGTAAATCACACTAGTTCAGGGACTGTTCAGTAAGCTGCTTCTCCCCATTTCTCTCTGTGAGTATACTTGGTGTAGTCAAGTTTGAACATCCTTGTTTCTGTACTAGCAAGATTTTCCTAGTACACACAATTTATCTGTAGAGAGCTTAGATAAAGCTTTACCTAAATTCTCTCCACGTTCTTTAATAATTTGGAGATACTCTGTGCATACTCAAATATGTTATTGAGTCATTTTGCAGCAACATGAAGTCAGTTCACCCAGCTGGTTAACCTAAGGTCAGTGGCATAAAATCATTAACTTGAGACCAAGGAGCTACATAAATCTGTGTTAGATTCGGCTGGCATTTTTTGACCTTTCTGAATTACTTGTTTATTTTCCTTTAAGCAATAGTTTGTAAAAAATTAACCATGCCCTAACTGTTACCTTGTTCATAAAACATTTTGCTCAACTTAAGGATTTTTTTCCTTATGTTCAGTTTTCTTTTTTCCTATCTTGGGGTTTGAATGCATTCCTTATTTAATATTAGATAAATATGATTTTATACTCTGGCTTTCACTGGTATGTTTTTATTGGCACATTCCTTAAGTATCCTCCTTCAGAAGTCTGCAATATCTGATGCTAAAGCTGGTTTAGAGAAAGAATTTCTTGACACTGAAAAGGTCAGCTATGGAATATTTTAAGTCTCTAGAGGAAAATATCACATTTAATCTAAGTGTAATTGTATCTTTCTACACAGTAGCTATGTTTTCTTTTTTTTTTTTGTTCTTCAAAATGCTAAGTCCTGTGTTAAGCCTTTACAGTCTATACTAAAGAAAGTTATGCATTCCTGACGAGGACATACACACGATGAAGAGTGAAAGAACTGGCTTCATCACTGTTTAAATAATTTCTGATTTAAATAATTTGCCTGCCTGGTTGGTCTTGACTTTATTTTTACTGTATTACTGTAGGGCATGGAAGCCCTAGTTATGTACCAGGTCCCCGCAGAAGAGTTCGTAACATAAGTAACTCTAACAAGATTATTGTTTATAAAAAACAACCCGATGGGCTTATTGACTAGTGTTGCATTTTAGATCTAACAGTATTCAGTATGTTCACAATACTACTGTAACGATTCAAAAATTCGATAATCTATGATACTGCTGTATTTTGATCTTTTTCGGTATGGTATGCTGGGATATTCACAACCGAATATTTTTTATTCTTTAGTATCACACATGGCTAATGAATGGAGGCCCTGCCCCTGTTGGAGACAGGCCATGTGGTATTGGAGACAGGTTTGACTGTGGAGGCCGTGGGCAGGAAGTACAAGTTGAGCACATCAAGGCGTATGTTTGCAAACCACCCGCCAGCACAGACAAAGCTGTGATTGTGATTCATGATATATTTGGATGGCAACTCCCAAACACCAGATACATGGCTGATATGCTTGCGGCTAATGGATACGTGTAAGAAATACTACTGTTTTCAAAGCGTCTTTTTAATAAGAAAGTTTGTTGAACCAACTATTTCCTTTCTTTATATAAACCATACAAACACAAATAATTTCATAAGCTTCACTTACATGTTTCTCTAAAGAGTTTCCGGTTTGTTGAAACAGTGTAAGAAGTCTAACATAGTTGAGTAGTCCTACCGAAACGAGATAGTAGGCGAGCACAGAAGAAGAGAAGGGAAACAGAGAAAAATCTTACTCCACACCTTTCATCCCCCATAAGCCCGAAGCAGCCTGCTTCCTCCCTCCCCACGCAGCATCTCCGCAACTTTGCTGTTACGGTAAAAATTCCAGAGAAGCTGAAAGTTGTTCTGTGAAGGTAAAGTGTACCAGCTTGTGCCAAAGAAAGAAAGAATTTCTCAAATATGTGAAAAGCATATTGGGTATCCTCTTTCCTGTATTACTGGGTTAGCATTCCTTCTAGCCCAAATGTATGTACCATGTGCATTGTAGAGGTATTTTTTTAAATTCATAGGAAACTACTAAGAATTTTCAATTGCGGTTAACAATTTGTCAAATTAATTAACGAATTTTAACAGGACAAAATGTATCTGGAAGTTATGCTAAGTCTCCTTGTTAGACATAGAAAAATAATGAGGGTTGCTTGTATAGCGCTTTGATGTAGATTAAATTCTATGCATATTCAACAAAATGAGTTTGTTGTATAGTACACACGGACTTCCCTTTAATCCTTTCTCAGTATTATTTCATGTGCATAAAATGTTTTCATTTTTCTTGCAGAGCCATCTGCCCAGATTTTTTTGTGGGACAAGAAGCTTGGAAACCTTCTAATGACTGGGCGTCTTTCGATGACTGGCTGAAAACCCGAAATGCCGCCAAAATAGACAAGTACATCCGTTGTTCCTTGTCCAGCGAGTGGACATCCTTCTTTTGTAGGAATTTTTGCCTCAGTAAAGATGCAGGATTAGATCCTAAATTATTAATGGGTCAAATACAGCTGGATGTCCACAAACAGAAATTTCTTGCAACTCGTGGGTCAAGCTCATGGTTACGTGAGGGGTGCTTTTTGCAGAAAAGTAGAACTTTGAACAAGAACAAAAGCGCCCACTGTTTATCTGTGCAG
This sequence comes from Fulmarus glacialis, assembly GCF_000690835.1. Taxonomy (NCBI): domain Eukaryota; kingdom Metazoa; phylum Chordata; class Aves; order Procellariiformes; family Procellariidae; genus Fulmarus; species Fulmarus glacialis. The sequence continues at coordinate 58,216 of NW_009233650.1, read as the reverse complement.
AGAGTAGAAATGAGATGAATGACTCAAAAGAAAAGAACTAGCAAAGGCTAGAAAATGCAGCTCGCTCCTTCCACTTCAGTTTGATTCAGTTCCCACAGGCAGGCACAACTTCTGTGGATTTCAGATAGGGTGCAAACACCGTCACCAAACACTATTTAACTAGGGGACATTGGTCCTGCTCCCCATCAGATCCCAGCTAGTTCAAAGCATACTACTTTCCTATTCTTCTAGCTATATTTTTCCTATTTTTATCTGACACGTAGCTTGATTGCATAATCTTACTGCTGATTTTGAAGCAACAATTTCAAATTTACTTCCACAATTTCATAAAATATTTGTCTCCCTGATGAGAGATAGTTTACCTATAGTCACATTTGTGATAATGGGATGCTCTTGACTGGCTGTGTCTCTCTTAAACTTCTATTTGTGTTAGCCTATAAGACAACTATTGCCATTTGTGAAATTAATTGGACTGCTGTTTATAAAATCACCTTAGGTTCTAGTAACAGTGATCTAGGAAGATGGATTTTCTCCTTTGTCTTCTCCCTTGAAGTTTCTCTTGTATTTTAGAAATGAATAATAGTAAACTAGTGTTGTGGGTTGACCCCAGCCAGCAGCCAAGCACCTACACCGCTGCTCACTCACTCCCCCCAAGAGGGACAGGGGAGAGAATAGGAGGAACAAAAGCAAGAAAACTCATGGGTTGAGATAAAGACAGTTTGATAAGTGAAGGAAAGAGAAAAAACAGGAGTGATGCAAAGACAGTCGCTCACCACCTCCCACAAGCAGACCGATGCCCAGCCAGTCTCTGAGCAGCAGCCACCTTGGAGGCCAGGGGAATATAGAGCCTTAATTCACTTTCATTTACATGTCTCAGAGAAGTTGATGTCATCCTGAAGTATCTAAGTGAACAATGTGGTGCAAAGAAGATTGGTGTCATTGGGTTTTGCTGGGGTGGAGCAGCAGTACAGCATCTGATGCTGAAAAATCCTCATTTAAAGACGGGGGTGTCCCTCTATGGTAAGTCTCAAATACCTATTACGTTCTGAGCAGACATGGCTGGTGCAGGAACTTATTCTGTAGGAGTATTACTGTAATAAAATTCAGTATGACATCTTACGGAAAAAGGTAATTTTATTATACAAGATCTTTAAGCAATTTGATTTTGCACACTCACATTTTTGCACTTAATCGTAACCAGCAAGATCTATGTATTCAAGTGGCATGGCCAGGATCGCTTCTGTGCAACATAGCATAGAAGGGACACCAAATGCCAAGGCCTCACTATGGCTCAGGTTCCTCTTGGCTGGCGATTATAAAATGGTTTCTGGGCACATCTTTTATATCTTTTAGGAGCCAGCAGTTACTATGAGGTGGATCTTTGCCACAGCATCTTGCTTACCTCAGTCTGCATAAGTCTTAGAACAGGTTGCTGCCCACTGTCTGGTTTTCATTGATTGGAAAACTTGTTTGACATACATGTCTGTACTCTGTTCCCCCGTTGGGCGAACAGGGAAAGACATGGCAGTAGTGATACGCTGCAACCTTTTTGCCATCCGTCTGTTAGAGTGCAGGGTCTTTTGCCAATGAGTCATCTGGGCTGGGGGCTGCACAGGCTGCAGACCTTCAGGTCATGACATGAACACCTTATCCTCAATGTTACTCCTGGCAGTGGCCCCTCGTTACTAATATGAACCATTTTTTAGCTCTCTGTTTTAATCCTTGCACTTTCACACTTCCATTCTTAATGCATTTATGCTACCTTTAATTATTTTTTTATAAACCTCTGTACTTCTATATAACCCAGAGCAATTTATATTCATTTGAGGTGAAAGGAAGTTGAAGGTATTTTTCCAGAAAGTTTAGGGGGACTATTTTGCTGCACTGATTTGCTGATCAGCTGAGTCAATTCAACAATGCTAGTTGCTAATTTTTTACTTTTCTGTTGAAATAATTTAAATAATGAAAAGAGTGGGTAGGGTGGTAGCTAGTTCGTTTTACTGTTACTTAAATTCAAATATATTTGAATAGTCAAAATTACAATATCAGTTTGTTATGAATTTATATCAGTATAAATATATGTAACACTGAAATCCTAACCATGTATCTGGAATGATGAATATTTACAATTATCTTAAAAACAGCCGTGCCAGGCTAGAGGTGAGCAGCTCTGAAGCGTCCATCTTTCACAGGACCCTGCCTCTGGCAGTGGTCAGAAGCAGGTGCCCAGAGAAAACCACAAGAATGGGGCAGATGTAACAATTCTTTCCTGACTTTTTCAGACAGAGCTGGTTTTTCTATCTTCAATGACATCCCAAATCACAAGAGTTATCACAACAAAAGGGACTTTTAAGCAAAGTGTGTTTAATTCCATTACAAACTGATCAGCTCTAACTGATCAGAACCCATTGCATATGCCTTTCCTTCTTCCTTAGGAGTGATCAGGTTCTTTGAGGACAGATCCAGTTTGCTTCATCCCACCTTCTTCATTTTTGCTGAAAAGGATGACTACATCCCATTGGAGCAGGTGAGTTTCCCATCAGAGATATTTGTCTTTCTAATGCTTTTCATGCTTGTTTTGTAGTTTGATATTTAATTAAGAGAAAGTAGAAAACTAAGTTGCACTTTTCTTCCTCTTTCACTAACTCTTACACAAATTAATTCTATACAAATTTATGTTATATGTTGTTTATCGCCAAACCAAAAAGTTCTACAGTAGACCCAAAAAATGTTTTCTGTTTCTGTTTCTGTTGCAAAATATGGATGATTGATATATGAGAGTTCCTAGGAGGAAAAGGGCAAGAATCCAAAGGAAGACTTCTGTCAAGTTTAGGATAGGAGACCCTCTTTAATCACACTGATGGTGCATAAAATCAGCAGAAAGTCCCCACCTGTACTGATGGAATCACTAGTTGCAGGAGAATTAAAAAATCCTGTGACTATGCTTTTCCTTCTCCCACTGTCCTGCAGAGCTTCTTCCTTTCTGGTACTCTGTCAACAGCCTTTCTGGGGAGCATGGGTGGAGAATGACTGGAGAAAGATGATTATCTACCAAGGGGATCAAAGAAGAAGACACGCTTTCATTCAGTGGTGTTGCTTTAATTTTCCTGCCAAAAGTGTCAGTAGCTTTGAACTGCTGATTTTGTACCTGTGCCTCTCCTCCCTCAATTTCAAATTAATTCAAAATCTTGCCCCCCTTTTTTTTGTGAGGTCTATCAGCTGTAACTTGTACAGTGATCACTACACGCTAACCTTCTCATGACACAGAGCAATAGGTGTTTTTACCTTTACAGGTATTATTACAGTAACCCATACACTTTTTTTGCAGTTTTAAACAGTCACATGCTGTTATTTTACTGGAGAAAAAAGCCTAGTTAAATAAAGAAACTGTAGTAACAGAAATGCATTTGGGTATAAAATTAGTAGAAGAGAAAAAGATGGCAAGGGCGCACTGTGTCTGTCTCCCAGAAAAGTTAAAAACCAGGATAATTTGAGAACTGTAAATATATAACATGTTAACTCTGTACTCAGCCAACATAGAACATTCTCTGTTACAGGTTACCGTACTGGAGCAGAAGCTTAAACAAAACTGTAAAGTTGATTACCAAGTTAAAATTTACCCTGGACAGACGCATGGGTTTGTACATCGTAAAAGAGAAGATATCAATCCTCAAGATAAACCTTATATTGAGGAAGGAAGAAAGGATATGATCAACTGGCTGAATAAATATCTTTAGCATAAATAAATGCCCATAAAATAAATCAATTGTTGTAGGAAATCAGAAAATAATACAGACTATATTGATTAAAATGTTCTTAAAACCGTCAAATTATTTTGTAAAACTCTTTTGCAATAACACTACTTATTTGCACTTATTTTCTAAGTAGATGCTTAGAAATGGCTTTTCAAATGCTGAAAGCTATAAATCTAAAAAAGATTTTTAAATTTGATCTTGTGTATCTTAAAATTATTAGATTCTCATGTGGGATGTTTTCTAGAATCTGAAAGTTTCACTTTTTTGTATTAGTGTCAATATGATAAAAAATCATTGAAACTCTGCCCACGCTTGAGAAATGCTCTCCTAAAAGCTGTGTTTAAGGTTGTTGAGCTTTGAAATTTTCAGCTCTGAGATTTTCAGCTTTGAGGTAAATATAGTTCTGGTTTGGCAGGCTGGGATGTTTTCTTGGAAACAGAATATCCTATTCAGAATTCATAAAAACAGATCTAGAAAGAATGAAAGGGAAGGACAATGGGATGAAATGTATGCGGACTGAAAGGGGGCTGCAAAAAGTTGGGAACCATGACTGGAGTGAGGAGACTAGAGGAACATGCAGGACCAGAGAAGAAGGACCTGAACAAGTGGGAAGAGGGTAGGACACAAAGAGACTGTGAGGTGCAGGAAAACTCACAAGAGAAAGAAGAACAAAGCAGGAATAGGGGACTGCCATCAGACATACACAGAGCATAGGAAGAAAATACGAGTGAAGACTTCCAATCCCTCTTCTTCTCCCATTTCCAGACTGGTCTAGTAGGGGGAGAGCTCAGAAAGGCAGGAGTTTCTTGTTGGCTGCCACCTTGTTATTTCCTTTAGCATCTTATTACCTACTCCACGTCTATCAACTGACTTCTGGATAATCAGTTTTCCTATCTTTCAGGCATTACCAGTAGCCTAAAAGTGCTACCAGTGCCTTCCTTTCTTCCACGGAAAGGCTGGCCTCTGTGTTTGTCCTCCTCCATTCCCCGGGGACGTTGCATGTCTGCCCGTGCTGTCAGAGACATCATGGCTCGTGGCGCACAGAGGTGCTGAAACTCCCCGAGGTGAACTTCAAACCTGCTCACATCTAGTTGTTCTCTTTGAATTTTTCTTCCCCCTCCGTACAACTGTCCTCCTGTTTCTGCTATAAAATTAATTTCATTCAGAATATGGTTAAAATTAACTTTCGTGAAGATTGAACCAAACGGCTCTGGACACTTCAGTCTTTACCAGACTTTCTGGTATTAGTTCTCCTTCCTGCTAATAGCGAGCACTTTTCTTTTGCCCTTCTCTCATTTTTGATGCATTTACAAATACTTTTATTACTAGTTCTGTGTTGCTTGATAGCAGTAAGCTACGCTGCTGCCTTAGCCTGTCTGTGGGGTGTGTTGTTCCTGTACTCTTGTCCTCGGACGCATGGCTGTGTTTCCCCCCTTTATAAGCCTCCTTTTTGATGATGAAACACTTGCAGGCACCTGGATGCAGCTGCAACGGCCTCTTGCTGTGCTGTCTGCTCTTCCTCCACATCAGGATCGTCTGACGTTTAATAACATCTCTTTCACTAAGCACCGGTGTCCTCCACTCCTTTCTCCCTCACATTATCTTCATCAGAAGCCCCAGCACCAGCTGTTTCTGCTGCTGCTCCTTCCCTTTTTTCAGGAAAGTGCATCACATCATTTCACAATCAGCTCGATGCAAACCCTCTGTTCATCTCTCATGGTCTCAGGCAGTTGCTCTACCCCCCGCCTCTCATTCAGGGTTGAATCTAAACCAACCTGGATGACAACATTACCTGCTCACCTCCACGAATCCTGCCAGTATCATCAGGTTTCTCTCTACTGTGATTTAATTAGATATGAGGATTGGTCAGGCACAGCCCATCCCTAGTGACTAGGGGAACAACACTGTATTTCTGCTCCTTTGGTCCTTCTCAGTGTAATTCACAGTAACCATGTGGTGAGGAGTTGCCTGCATCTGTGATGCTGAGGGAATAGATGCGGCTAAAAACACAGCCCAGTTTCACCTCAGTGAAATACTTGTGAGCCCAGGGACCCCCTTCAGCTTTCACAGAATATTATCCTTCAAGGTGCAGCCCCTCAGTTGTTTCCATTGCCCCGCAATATTTTTCTTTTCGCAGACACCTCTGCTAGCCATGCCTGGCAGCTCCCTCACGCAGTCACCTTCCCTCCGGCTCCCCCCCAGCCGGGGGCACACGCCGGGCCAGCCCTAAGTGGTCTGTGATGGAGCTGCAGCCGCGCACGTCTTTGAACGCCATAGTGCCTCTGCTTCAGAGTCTCCCACCAGGTGGGTCCCACCTCAGGCGCCACACCCTCAGCAGTTCCTCAGCCACCCCTCCATCTCGAACCCCTTCTTCATGTCACTCCTTCCCCTTCCTCCTGCAATGCACTGCAATGCATCTCCCGTGAGAAAATAGTTCTCCCTGCACCACACTGAGTTGATACTAAAGAAACTCTCCTGTCTTTCAAAAAGATTTCATGCAGACTTCTGAGGTAAAAGTGCAAAAGCTTCCCTTGCTCCTTGGCTTATGCCCTCAGTCAGCGATTAGTGCTGTTCTCTGGTTTGGGCACTGCACATCGTGTTCCCGTCTCCTTGCTGTTTGATTTCAGGAGAGAGAAGCCTGTTCTTAGTGGGTCTAGCCAGCACAGGGAAAGCCTCTTTGGGTCTGCAGGGTGTTGTGCCATGAGTCACACTGGTCAAAACAGTCCCTCCACATCGCAGGTGAGAAGTTCCTTGATGCCCTCCCTGATCCTTCCCTTGGGCTGGATCTGTGGGCTGCCCAGGGACCTCCAGACAGAGGGAAGGGCCGGACAGTGACTTCTGTGCTTCCTGCCAGTCCTGACATGGTTCTGGACTCAGCATATAGAGGAGAAACAGTTTCACGTGGGAGAATTGCAGACACCTCCATTCACTGGCGCGGGCACGCCTGCCGTGTGTGCCTGTGCAGCTCTGGGGTAACGGGAGGGTAACGATGCACAAACCTTCCTGGAAGAAAGCAATGTGGGTATGTGCTTCAGACAGATAATCGGTAAAGTGTGAATTCAATTCCCAGCTATGGATTCATGCCCAATTTATCAGTGTTGCTATGAGAACAGACAGAGATGATGAAATTGAATTCCCTACAACTATTGTCTCACATGGATTTTAAATAACAGAGCCTTGGTTTCTCGGAAGGTAATGGCTGGCAAACCATTCCAGCTTGGTTTTTTATGTGAATGAACAGATGTCTCAGGGAACTGGGCTAAGCTTTGCCAAATTTCTCCTGAGACAGGGGAAGACTGTGAAACTGAGGAGTATTTTGTCAAAGTTCATTGTCCTTGGAGAATTCAGAGTGGCTTGCTGTAGGACAAGTATTGCATTTCACTATGTATTTGTTTTCATAGAAATATGGAAAACTCAGAATTTTGCCAGTGTTAACATTTACTTTACTAAAAGCCACAGACACACATTCTCAAAACCTGCATTTGAGAGCACCCTTTGTGTCTAGAGAGCACTGACGTAGGCGTATAGGTTAGACATTACAAACTCAGGTTTCTAATGTTTGGTTCTACTGAACTTAGCAGCCTTCATGTAAGGTAAATTAGCTGCAGAAAAAACACCAGGGTAGACATAGTAGACGTGTGTAAGGTCTGATCAGGGGACCTCATGCAGATGCTTTTTTTCCCCTGGGCGTTGTGCTGTCTTTTCAGTTCCTTCCTAGTAACTTTAGAGCCCTTTGATCAATTCCAAACAAATTTGACAAAACAGTGAAGCCCTCGGTGCTCTTCAGTTCTTCTACATTTCTAGAAAATCTGGACGGCACGGAGGAGACAGACTCGCTGCACTGAGCAAAATAGTGTGGGGTGGATTCATCGGTTCTTTGTATCGTTTAGGCTGC
>NW_009233650.1:0-50543 GCF_000690835.1 Fulmarus glacialis | reverse complement strand
CGCTTGCGGAAGGATTGTCAGAGGGTACGGGAGGGAAGTGAAGTAAGGGAATGACCAGGGCAACCGGGATGCAGGGGAGCAGGAGGGCGGAGGGAATGGGCTGAGGGTAACCCTAGGGGTATGGGGAACTGAGACCCTGTTGGGGGCAATCACACGGTACATGGAGAAATGGAAGGGAGAACCTGGAAGAGCCTAATCTCACCTTTTGTAGACTGAGTGGGATTTTGGTCACTGAGAAAGTGTTATACTGAGGAAGGCTCATGGCCTGCATGCGAGGAATCCTTCATGCCCGAGTGAAGAAAGTTGTATGGACTAAAGTGAAAGAGGTCTCCTGGAGGAAAACCTCAGGGCCTGGAGATAGATAGGACAACAGAACATGGTAGAGATCAGACTCCTGAAGAACAAGAGCACGTATCCTGTCCTCTGCTGATCATCTCCTCTTCACAAGAAGATCGAGGTCCTTTATATCAAAGAAAATACTAAAACACAGCTTTAGTATGAATCACTGGATCCTTTGCCTTCTTGGAAGTTGAATTCCAGGTCCTGATTTCTGCTCTCTGGCACAAGTATTTTGGAAGCATCTTATGTCTTTAATCGGTTTAATATTACATAGACTTACCTTTTAGTTCTTCTTCATTTGCTTACTTTTTTTACACATTGAGTGGGAGCTCTTTTATTGGTTTCCAGTTTAATCTTTATGGCAACAAGTTTTAATCAACTTGATGACTCTTTGACGCTGCTCCATTTTCTGCATTCCTTTCTGTCAAGTTAGCATTTGTTGTTTTTTTTTTAATGTGGTGTCTAAAATGGATAGTCAGTATTTCATCTTAATAATTTTTCTCAGCCTTTTTGACTCCTAAACTCCAAACAGGAATGAGCATTCAGTATGCAGGCCATAGTCAGCAAGGACAACGAACAGCACTTCCCCACCACACACACATGCACATAGCAGTGCCAATGTTCTATAAAATAAGGTGCACTCAGTCAGTATAAAAAATGTCTAATGTCTTTTGGCCTGCAGGCAGGATGGCATCTATGCTTTATGCTAAATTATAAAAGACTGTGCACTTGCTTTAAAAATATGTCCCTCTGCAGAGTGCCAGCTGTACTATTGTGAGGAGCAGTTCTTCTTCCTCAGCTGCACCGACGTTAGTCAGCTGCAACCTCTGGCTCCGAGGCGCTCTGCTGCTAGGTCTTGGAGGGGTTTTTTGACTTTGCCTTCTTCAGAGGAGGCCCTAGGGAGGGAGCTGAATGATTGCTGTGCTAGGCTTCAGGGCTAGAGGACTGACCAGAAGTTCAACTTGATGGAAATTGGGGAATTGGTGCAAAACGTGGTAGAGGTGACTACAACTGTAGTTTCAGCTCCAGCCCATCTGAGGGCCTTGTTGTAACTCATTTTGGCCACATCCACAGGCATACTAAGCTTGTTATTTAGGACTGTAGTTGCCTACCTAGCATAGGTTTTAATCGAACTGGACTTCGTTCCTTTAGCTAATGACATTTCAATGTGTTTCACCGCAGACAGTGAGTGTTAGCTTAGCCTTTAGAAAGGTGGAGTGAGGGGACCATTTTCCAGGGAAGCAGGTTTGTCACAGGGACACAAACCAAGCTAGCTTCATTTATTTTAAGATAAGAAAAAATAAAGGTAGACCCACAAAGAGTACTTTGTTGCAGAGCTCCCGTGGGAAGAGTGATGGGAGTTTGGTGCCTGCCTCCTCTTTATGCCTTCAGAAACCTTCCTCAGCACATTTTACTTATTTGCCTGTTCCTCATCTTTGGCACTGAAATATTTCAAAGTCCAACAAAAACCAGAATTCTTAATTTCAGAAAGTGGGGAGTGGAATGGGCTAATAAAGCTCCAAAACAAAGTTCCCCTTTCAGACCGTGGAGCAGATGGTGGCACCTGTGGCAATACATTTCCTTCCCTTCCCGCCACTGCTATATTAAGAGCTGATGAGGAAATTTTGCATCTGGGCTGGTAGTTTGCCATGAACTTCAGCAAAGCTATGATAATGTTATTTGTTAAGGGGATTGGAAATTATTCCAATTACACTATTAAACTGTTCTTTATTTTTTCTTCCAGGTGCTGAGCTTACAGATTGTTGACGATTTCTTTAAGGTTCATACTTTTTTTCCAGAATCCTTAGAAAATTAAGAAAGTTGCCAAGATACCTCAAATGGGTGGCTAACCAAAAGTAAAAACCTCATGTCCTTCAGTAAAACAAGGTGAGACAAAACATTATTACTTCCTCTGACTCCTTTGAGCAAAATTTTCAGGCACTGGTATTTGCAATGGGAAAATGGTGCAGGGGAAAGGGGTAGTTTGCATGTTGTTGTATATATTTGCAGACACTGTACTTTGTAGTGCTCTGTGATGTTACTTTAGAGAGCAGTGAGCTGCTGTAACTCTCCCTGTCAGTGGGACCGTCACTGCGAGTAGCTGTGTGCAGCAGCTGGCAGCTCAGGGTGGGTTAGGAGCGCAAGGTAAGGTGATCCCGTCAGGTGGTTTGCATAGAGTGAGTGCTTGCCATTGTCCCAGGTTTTCCCTGTTTTGCTCACCTAGCTGGTTTAACTCCAACTTTGCTCAGATTTTTTCTTTCTGAGACACACAGATAACCTGGGTCAAAATTAAAGGGGCAGTCTCACTCGTGTCTGTTATCCACCTCAGGGGAAGTCAACTTCTGGCTTCACAGGGCAAGGTAAAGTAGAGCTCACCTCTTGCTCAGGTGTATTCCTGATCTATACAGGATGTATATCACAGCTGTATTTTCAGATGTGATAACCAGAGAAATGTTCTCTCTTTACAGTGGAATATAATAAATAGTCAAGAAAAATTAAATAAATAAAAGAACGGAACCCTCTTTGCTAATGCAACTATAAAATCACATCATTAAAATCACTCAAAGCCAGAAAAACAAAACATTGCCCTGCAGCAATGTTATTTCTTGCTGCTCATTTCCAGCCCACGCTCTGCTGATGTCGCTTTGCTGTGTAACACCAAGGCAGAGAGCAACACTGTTGTGTTTGGCTTTGTCAAGGCTGTTGCAAGCAGCCATGAACTTGTTCCGCTCGCAGCCTGAGCCAGGCCAAAGCTGCGTAGCCTTGTCAGCAGGGCGCTTTGCTTAAACAATCTTAGCAGGTTATATCAGATCAAAATCATTATTCACAGCCAAAGGGCTTCCAAGTGGGACTGGGCTTGTACTACAGTGGCTGGCAAGACGGCTAGAGGGCACATAATCCTGTCTTTTCGGCCTCTGCAAAATACTGCTGAGGCCCAGCCCTAATGATCTGTCTGTATAACACCTCACTCTTGCGCTTTTCTCTCTTTTTGCAGACTAAATGTCTGCAAGCAGCTACCTGTGGCAGGTGACTACAGGCAGAGCAGCAGAGACCACACAACAGGAAGAGATGGCCCAGCTTTAAGGTCTTTCCTGTAGGGCAGGGAAGAAGGAGGCAGAAACTGGATGGAACTGGAACAGGCAAAGAGTGAAGAGTTACCAGGAGGGATGAAGAGGGAGCACACGGTTGGCTGTGAAGGGGAAAGGTGTGGGAGACGGGCACTGAAGACAACAGAGTGGTGCTGGTTGCTGAAAATCAGAGTTGGGGGAAAAGTAGACCGTTCAAGGACCTCAGAGGGAAGGAAAAGAGACGCTGTGAACAAGAGGAAAAGACACCTGAGGCTGACCCTTGAAGACCGCCTTCACTAGTCCATGTCCATCTTACCTGTGCAGATTTTTTTTGCTTGCCAAGGATCTGTTGAGTAAGTCTCATCTGTCCATGAGGACAGAGGGTTGAAAAAAGAAATAGGCAAGTGAAAGGTATAGGAGGCAGATGGTAAGGCAGGACAGGCAGAAGTGGAGTGTCAGGCTGGGAAAAGACACTGGCAGTGACGGTGCTTCCTGAAAGTCACGGGTATCCCATGCCTCCCCTCCATCTCCCTGACTTAATGGGCCAAGAATCAGCTCTGGCTGAACACCAGGTAACGTTAGCAGAGGTACCTTGGTTGGAGAGGAGCAAAAAGCCAGCAGTACTAAGTGGAGGTAGAGCCCCTCTGTGGAGAGAGCTAAAGGGAGACCTGCTTCAAAGGAGAGGCAGTGGGTCAGCACCGGAGAGGCAAGGCAGGGGACATTTCTATTTCCAGGTGCCCTAGAGATTTGAGGAGATAAACACTCCTCGCTGTCACTAAGCCTTTCTCCATCACACTGCGAGCAACGGCACAGTGAGACAGGTGGCCTTGTGTTGTTTTCATGGCCGTTGCTGGGTGATTTGTAGACCTTATGCCAAAGTGCAAAGTTATTTTTGAACCCAGGATAATGGCAGGAAGTAGACAGCGAAGTTGGTAGGATGATGGCAGTTAATCCTCAGTAAGACAAAAGCAACTTGAGGAAAAATGGGCATGTGGGATTTTTCTGGGATCTCTCCCACTCCCTTCCCTTGCTGAGCCCTAATTTCACTGCCTCCCCAAATGTATTTATTCTGCTGGGCTGATGCCAAGTGGTACATGCAAAGGGGGTTGAAAAGGAACATGTCAGGATGTTTCAGCAGAAAGACAAGGAAATGGAAAGCAATTCAAAGGAGAAGGAAATAAACCAGGAATGAATAAAGTGGAACAAGTTTTAAATATTAATTCCTTCTTCCCCCCAGGCAAACTGGGGAATGGTGCGTCTGAAGGAAGGAAGAGAGCTGTAAGAGAAAGGAAAAGAAAGATGTCTGCACTGTATCATGCTATACCAGTAAGAGGGAGGCAGGGAGGGCTCGCCAAAAACCCCTGAAGGCTGATGGGGTGGAGAGGGGACCATCCCAAGTCTTGTCATTTTCCAGCTCGATCAAATTGCTGGTGTTTGCTATTCCCATGATATCTTTGATAGCATCTGTCTGATGTACTAATGACAAGCTGCTCCATTCACCACTCAAGAGAGGGATTAGGACTCGAATCACCATTCCAGCTTGTCACTCACCAAGGAATTAAAATCTTCTTTGAATGTGGAATTTACTGACCCCGTGGGAGAGCCTAAGACTAAGGAAATGATGCTTTAAACATGAGATCACTGAAAGAAAATAATGCATTAGCTGGAGAGCTTTCAGCTTTCCAAGCTGTGACTGAGAGCCGCTGGGCAACATTACACAGAGGCACCTAATTCATGTTCCATCCAGATCATCACAAATACCCTAGCCATTTCCTCCTCTGAAGGAATAGCTGAGTATAGTGCAGGGACCCCAAGAGATGGATAGTTTTTAAAGAGTTTATATGGCCAATATGGAAGAGGCTTTGATCTGTGTCTTTCCTAATGGAGGAAAATATCTACTTAATGTCCTGGTTTTATCACTGACAGCTGGCCATGTTCGCAAGTCTGGATCAGTGGCTGTGGAGAAAAGCACTTTGAATTTCATCTGAGCAAAAGACTGATGCTGATAGCGACAACTTAAGTGAATTTATGTAGATGTGCCCGCATGGGAAGACCAGCTTCCTGTAGTGCAAGCCCATGATGTCGGCTAGCTCAGCTGCGCTGCGAGGTTTTTCAGCAGAAGTGAGCTGGTTCTGAGCTGGACGTGCACAATGGTAGAGAGCAGCAATGTCACTTATCTCAGGAAACTAGATGGTTGGGCAATGATCCATAGTCACTTTGGGTAATCTGGGTTCCTCCAGAAATTACTGGCATTTGTGTTTTTAGAAAGTCTGTGGACAACACCCCACCCCAATTTTTAAAAAAAAGTCTTTAGAAGTGTCCAGGAAATAAAATCTTTTAAAAAATGAATGGTGGATTCAAATTCTTACCATTTTGTGTTGGTTGTGGGTTTTTTGTTTGTGGTTTGGTTTTTTTAATTATTCTAGGTCTAGTTTCTGTTCATACTACACATAATTTTGTTGGAATAATTCTGAATTTATTTTCTATGGAATATAAGTGCAATTTGAAGCAATTCTGTTGTAGTTGGTGGAGTTATTATGGATTGATAGAGGTACAAAAGAACAAGATGTGACTCACAGCCAAAACCCATTTTTCTGTTTCCTGTTTTGCATGGGTTGGATAATACATTTTGGATTAGAAGAGAAAAGCCTCTCCACAAAGTGTGGTAATGTTTGACCACAGGTTGCTGAGAACTGGTGGAGCCACCAGTTATGACAGGATATAAAGGGATATATATATCATCTGGAGGATCAGTTCCTTTCATCTCTGGAACAATCCCTGCTAGCACCTCAGCACCACCTCTGACTCTCTGATGGGGGAGGACTCTGAACCTCCCCACGAGTGAAGCCTCAGTTTTCACGTGCTCACAGAGGCTGATGAAATCTCCTCTCTGGAAGACTTAAACTGCATCTGAGCTCCTCTAGGGATGAAGCACAGCTAGGCATCTTGCATATCATCCCTCAGCGGTCAGTTCCTTGGATGGGCTACGCAAACTGAAAAATCTCCAGGGACCACAGCAGTAGACAGGTCCTACAGGTCCTACAGGGCAGGATAGCATGAAGGTAAACCCAGGCTAGCAGGGATTAGGGGCTACTTGAAGACAGCCAAAGACTGTCCTGCCTCCTTTTTCTGTGGAGACAGAAGAACCGAGGTAGCGGGGTTGTTGATGTTGAAATCCATACCCCCCACCCTACATGTCCGTCCAATAATGTCTCACCAGGGTAAGGAGGTTTTTCTGCCTGTTTTGATTCTGTCTGTATATTTGCATCTCTTCCCTATTCACTTTTGTCCCAGGTCCTCAGCCATCCATGTATCTAGGTATTTACTTAATGTCATCTCATACCAGAGATGGATCATTGGACCACAGTGACAAGGAAAGCTGAAGCTCAGACCGTGAGAGGTCCCCCGATGAGAAGGGCTTAGATTTAACAGATCACTTCTGTGGAACTGAATTTCAAAGTAGCTAAGTGAATCTATACAATTAATGCACTTTTCGTTAGTTTAATATCACCCCCTAGCGTCACTTGCGTCCAGTTTCCACGTGTTATATTTTTTCAGACCAGTCTTGATTTCTGGCCTCTGCCCCTCAATAGTATCACCTTGAAGATGCAGCAACAGCCACACCGGCAGCCGTGCTTCTGGGAAAGAGGCAAGAGAATTCAGCGCTTGACAGGTGGATTTGCCAAGACATCAGACTGCAGATGTTTCTCCCAGGGAGTTTAGGAAGCTTTAAAGCTCCTTTCTTTTATGTCTGTCTGGGAGAGAAGCCTTGGGATACGGTTGCTTCTTCCACCTTCCAGCAGAAGAGTGCCTTGTTTGGTGGGGAGATTTCCACTCCTGGTGCCATATTTGCAGTAGGCTGGTCAGAGGAGACAGCTTAGTCTGAAGTAAGACCAGACAGGTACTTTAAATGTTAATAAGTCACTAGGACTGCATGGCATTTGCCTGAAAGTTCTGAAGGAATTCAAATGTGGAACTGCGAACTTCTGGCCGGGCTGTATAACCTGTCATTAATGTCTCTGTGCCAGAGCACTGGTGGATTGCCAGTGTAACCCCCCCACTATAAAAAATGGCTGGTGAGTCTGACTTTCATCCATGCTAAGACAGTGGTGTCTATAACAAAGTGTAAGATTGATGAGTATGTGAATAACAGTCTGTTCAGAAGGAGTCAGTGTGGCTTTGTAAAGGGAAATCCTGTGTCATTGCTGTGCTGGGTTCTGGGGGGGCTCTCAATACGCACATGGGTAGAGGGGATCCAGGAGACATAATACATTTGGACTTCCAAAAAGCCATTGACGGGTTCTTCACCAGAAGTTACTAAAGGAACTAAGTTGCTACAGGGTTGGAGGAAAGGTCCTTTTGTGGAATGAAAGCTGAGTAAAGGACAAGAGGCAAAGGGTAGGGTGCACAGGGCACTTCTCAGGGTGGAGAAGAATAAGCAGTGAGGATAGCCCAGGGGTTGCTCCTGGGACTAGTTTTATTCAGTATCTTCATGGATGACCTGGAGAAGAGACTGAACTGTGATATCTCCAAGTTTGAGGCTGATACTGACTTGCCTTGGGTGGTCAAATACTGTTCTGATGGCAAGGAACTTCAGAAGGAGCCCAGAAGACTAAGTGGTTGGGCAGAAAAGTGTCAGATGAACTTCAACATAGATACATGTAAGGTAATACATCTCTGGAAAATAATCTAGCACATTCCTACACGATGCTGAACTCAGAGCTCAGATCTGCAGTTGCAGATCAGGAAGGAGATCCTGGAATCATCATTTATTACCCTATACGATGGGCTTATGCAGCAGCAGCCAAAATAAATGTTGGCATCATTGGCAAGAGTATTTAGATTCAGACAGAGGGTGCCATTTTAGCACTATATAAAACGTCCATGCATTCTGATCTCGAGCAGTGGGGGTTGTTCCGTTCTCAAGAAAGACATGGTGGAGTTTGAGAAGGCACAGTGAAGGGCAACTACAGCAATCAAAGGGATGGAATAGTTGCTTTATGAGGAACTATGGAATGGGCTGCAGCTCTTCAATTTGGAGACAGGAAGGCTGAGAGAAGTTATGAGTGAGGTTTATAAAATCTAGAAGGTGGTGGATAAGGTGAATGCAGATGTCCTTCACCAAATTCTGCAAAATGAAGCTGACAGCTTCTCTCAGTTACCAAAGAATTGTTTTCTAAAAGGCTGGCTTGCTGCCCGCTCTTCTGATACCATTCCGCAGACAATGCACATGCAGGTGGTCCTTGAAGAGAAAGGACAAATAATGCAGCATGCTACTGCTTAGGGCTGGCATCCACTCCTTCTCTGGAAATCCTCTGTCCTGTGAGGCCTCTGTTCCACCCACAAGGCAAACTCCCTCCCATCTTACCTCCTCAACCCATCTGAAAGCTGTCACCCCAGCAGAGAGAGGCTGCAAAGGTGACAAGCTAGCCCAGGACAGACAATCACTTGCCAGCTATTTAAATAGCAGCTATGGGGCTGATTTGGGAGAAGTGGTTGGAAAGCGGGGCAATGGAGCTTATTGCCTTGCTAGCTTTGCCCAAGGGGTGCTGTAGCATATTCGTGCCACCACAGCATTTCATTAGTGGAATGAATGAGAACAGCTGAACCAGACCAGAATAAAGCACCGTTTAATGCTATCCTGGCTGTGAGACTGTCCAGTGGCAAATTCCTTGTGGAAGGTATAAGAGCAAGGAAGTATGTAGTAAATCCCCCAAATATTCTCCTAGCTTCCAGCAGTCTGAGACAGATGTTGAATCTTTGTATTTAATTGTGCTTTTCTTCCACAGCGTCTCCATCCAGTTATTTTATGAAACCACATAAACATTTATTACCCACGCTCTCCTGAGGCAAGGTGTCCACGGCTGAAGGCATGCTGCATGAGGAAGCCTTGTGTTTGTTTTGGACCTGCCTCTAGTTCTTGTGTCTTGCCTTTTGAAGAGACAGTGAGCAGTAATTTATTTTCATCTTATTTATTCCCCTCCAGGTTTTATTATACCTATTTATTATAGCTATTACAGCTTCTCTCCTCTGTCATCTTTTCTTTAGAGAAGAAGGCAGTGTTGCAGACAGCCGGGAGCCCATGTCACTGAATGTCTTTCAGAGAAAATTGGACAAAACTTTTTTCCAGGAATGACCTTGGCTGAAGCAGCCCCGGGGTGGCCACTGGGAAGCCTGAATGGGCCTCGAGAGGAGCCACCTGGCACCGTGATGCTGTAGTGCCCCCGGCCAGCACCAGAGCCCAGCTGACTTGTGTGCCCCAAATGTGCACCCACAGGCGCTCCCAGCCCCTGGCCACCCAGACCTGTCAGAAAGCAGGCGCTTGCTGCTGACACCCCATGGGGGGCATCTCCCTTCCTCCCAATTTTGTGGACGGCCCCAGGAGAAGCCCGTGCGCAGTGAGACACTGACACTGGGGACAATGTCCGAGCAGCAGTGCTCCCTGGTGGGTGGTTGGTGGAAGATGCTTTGCAGGGTGCTGGCCTGCTGCCACGTGCAGATGAAGCTGTAGAAATGAGGTGAGGTAGCACAGGAGGAATCAGCCTTCCTCGGGGAGTGGGAGCATCCTTTGCCTTCCAGCCCACTGCTAGAGGCAGACATGAAGCTGCTGAAAAATTGAGTTGGACAAGAGCCATCATTTTGCTTTGCCCCAAGGGCACTTGATGGCCCTGACCAGCCCCACCTGGGTGTCCATCTGCAACCTTTGCCCATGGGACCAGGAACCCCATTTAATCTCAGCCCTGAGCTTTTAGTCCCTCCTGAGCTCTATCATGGTCTGTCTCCACCTCTTTCATGGCTGTTTCTGGCCATAGACGCTGTTTGTCTGGACCCTGACACATGGACTGACTTCCTGGCTTGACCTCAGACCTGCCTGGCAATCACCAGACTGTGTCTGGCACTGGCTATCACCGCTGGGACAGACCCTGACCCGCAGATCAACTTAGCTGGACCTTGGACCTGCTTTGTCACCAAGAGCTCGCCTGATGATCTGGACTCTCAGCTGAACCCGACTCCCATCCCTGGGCCTGCCCCGCTCCCACATTGTGTTCCCACATTGTGGGACACTGTGGGATGAGACCTGGCTGGCGAGCCCCTGCCCTGCCAGCCTTGTTATGTCCCTTGTCTCCTGGCTCCCTGTCGCTTAGGAGCAGCTGGTCCCTGTTTCTGCCTTGAGAGAAGGAAGCTTTCCCAACAAAGCATGTTGTCCCTGCCCCACCACCCAAGTCCCACTTTTCCTTCATGAGTCCAGCCTTTTCTCCTGCAAAGCCCCACTGCAACCCTTCCTTCCCCAGGATCTGTCTCCAAGCCATCCAGAGCCCCAGCCAACTCAGCCTGCTGTGATGGTACCATCTCACCAGGCTAGGGTGGGTACTGCAAGATGAGCTGCCACTCGGACAGTCCCTAGCTGTACCTGTGGTGACAAATAAGTCATTGGGCTTCAGGGAGAAGGCTGATGTGCATCCTGGATACTCGATATTGTATATTGTTTTAAGCCCTGGAGGACAGACTGGGAGAGATCACAACAGAAAAGATTAAAAATATAGATATTGTGAGTCCCTGTCCCTGTGCTGGGGTGGAAGGTCACCATCCCAGCATTGCTCCAAGGCATTGGGATCAGTGCTTATGGATACCAATGTATTAGCACTGCCTCTTGCAATCACTCTGCACCCAACGCACCCAACAGCAACGTGAAAGAAGGAGGCTGAAATGGGACTGGGCAGGGTGTTTTGAAGCAGATATGGTGGTCAGCGGGTGAGTAGAGGTCTCAGGTGTGAGGGGCTCTGCCGAAGCTGGGGAGCATGGTTGAGAAGCACCTCTGGGGAGCAGGGCCTGGGCTCAGCATGAGCATGTTGTGTTAGCTGGCAGGCGAGGTGGGACATTGTACGGTACTGTCAGGAAGGCGGCCAGCAGATTCCTCAGCGATGGGGTAGCGCTGAATGACCTCAGAGCACAAATGGTCTGCGCAGCTGGTGGACTCCTCTGAGCACCCTGCCTGGGCTGAGGAGAGCTCAGGGCCCCAGCTCTCCGTCCAGGAGGCAGCCCCCACCCTGTAGCACCCTGCAGATTGGCTTGCTTGCCTGCCTGCTGAGGCTGGAGCGGAGGAAAGTGTTGGCAGCTCACAGAATTATTAATAGAAGAAGAAGAAGTAGGAAAGCAACGGGGAAAGTCAAAGAGCTATTCCCACTCCAGCATCAGGCACAAAGCTGGTTCTGAAAAGGGCTGAGCAAAATTGAGTGCTGGAAATGAAGGGATCATGACTGCTCTGAAAAGCTGCTTATGGTCAGTTTGGATATATATAGACAACCTGAGTATTGCCATAGACTACAATATTAAAAGAGCAGTGCCATTGTAGGTCCTGGTAAAGGAGCTTCATGCTCCTATTTCAGCAGCTTTCTCTCACATATGTTCCTGCTTATAAGCCTCCATACCAGTGCGGTGTCAAAGAGTGCTCTCTTGGGTCCAAACAGGCATCAAATCTTCTATCACCCTAGGTGCTGCTGGTGCCTTCGGTAGTACAGCATGGAAACTAAAGAGCCATGTGGGGTTGGGTAACTCTGAAACAGGACTACAGACGTCTCCACCTAACTCATCTTCTCTGGAAATCACCAGTATCATTAGCCAGGGATATTGCAGAGGAAGGTTCATAGTAAGGCCAACACCTGAGAAACTGAGTGTCCTGCTAGTGGTGTGTTGGAGCAGCCCATTCCCTCAGTGGCTCTTTGGGTACTTGCTCGAGCCTGGTGGATTTCTCTTTGAAGGGGCGGGGTTCCAGTTGCAACCATACATCTGACATTTTCTGATTTTGAGCACTTACTAATAGGAATTCAACCCTGATCCTTTAGATTTGTGTACAGTGTGTACTTGAAGAAATGTTGTCATTCTGATGGGAGTGAAATGGGCTGTTGTGTGCATACCAAGGAAGAGGGATAAGGGAAGAGAAAGAAGGACTAAAGAAAGAGGTGTGGGAGAGTCCTTCTTGACTAGGTCCCTCCACTGCAGCTGCATTAGTCCATCTATTCTTCATGTAGTTGTCACTGCTATGACTTTGTGACACTGGCTGCCACATCTGGCTCTTGGGCATGTTCGTGTTCCATTATTTTTCTGTGTGCTGCCTATTCTGAGCCAGGCATGCAAGGGACAGGATAGTTATCATGCTAAACCCAACAATAATTCAGAGGAGGAAAAGAATGCATTTTCATAAAGTATTTGTTGTTAGATATCATAGGCTATCCCCAATGCTTGTGTGTGTCACAAAGCATAAACATGCATCTGAAAGGAGTCTTTGCAGTGGACAATATTAGGCAATCTGAACAGAATTGCCATTAATACCCACTTGAAATTCCTCCCCTCTTCCACTTTTCCTCTTCCATTCACCTCCAATGGTTGCCTACAGAGTTTGCCTGAAGGATGTGTAGAGACCTGCAACCGACCTTGACTTACTCCTTTTTCCAAGATTCTTTGTGGGTCTGCTTATGGCGCTGAAGGCAAATTATTCTGCACGGCTGGAGACAACGTAGCCTCAAGTCCACAGCCTGGGACCAACTTTCCGAAAGACAAAGGCAGTCTTGGTTACATCATATTTCCAGCTCTGCCAGTGTTGACTTTGACCAACATCTTGGTTGCCAGCAGGACAAAATGTGTGCAACGTGGGTGAGATAGGTGTAGATGTTAAATTACAGAGGTCCTGAAATGCACAAATGCTGACTTCCTTAAAAGGACAGCAGGCCCTAGGACCTCCAACAGCTGCTCTGTGCCCAGTCCTCAGGGAACAGAGAGCAGGGAGTCTCACACACATGTGATATGCAGTATGTGACATTTTCCCTGTGTCATGGGAATGCGTGACAAGCCCTGCAGCTGTAGTGTCAGATGAAGTGCAGGTAGGGGGCAAGCCCTCAGCCAATTGCTTCTTGTTGGTGCACTGCAGGCAAGTCTGTGAAAGAGGTCTCTTCTCTGAACCAAACCACACAGCAGGTCCCACTCTCAGTAGGAATGGAAAATGTAAGAAATCTGTCTCTTAAAAAATTAGCTGGAAAATCAGGAAGACTACTGTGTTTTGTTCCTAGATCTGGAAGCAGGTTTGAGTTAGAGATTGGAATGGAGGAGAGAGGGACTGGGCACCTGGGCTCCTTTCCCAGCGTTGTCTTGTACCTGTGACTTCAGGCAAGTCCCCAGAGATATTTCTCAGTTCGACTTCTGACTTGTGTCTCAAGTAGAGGCAACAGTCTCACCCATTCTGTCCCCCAGAAGACCAGGTAATACAGGGGCCATGTTCCTGGGGAGCAGTGGTTACACTACACCATATTTAGGTGTAGTGTATACACTACACTAGGTGTAGTGTCCTATACACTCACACCGCCTCCAGCTGTAATGTTCCTGCCTGTAGGGGCTTTGCACATTGAAGGCCTTTCCCAATCACCAGAGCACCCTTCAAGAATGAGTGTGAAGGGGCAGCCTTGAATGGCACAAGACCTTTAGGTCATCAGCACCACAACCTCACTCCCCACTTCTTATCCGGAAGAACAGGGACAGCGGGGAGCCTGGCTCTGGTACTTCTCTTGCCCTCTGATTTGCACCATCTTTGAGTGGCAGCAGACTTACCCTTCACAGGTCTGTGATGGCAGTCCAGTGCATCTCACCTTACTGCCCCTATGTGGGGCAGAGCATTGAGTGACAAGCCCTTGGTGTAATTCCCCTCCCTTCAGAGAGCAGGCAAGAAGGTTCAGTCCTGTGCTGGAGACACAGAGTACTTACGGTTATGGGGGCTGCTCTGCTCTCCTCTGTTAGAGTCTCTTTCGCCTCTGTCGTCTCTTAGTCTTCCTCACCATACTGTGCCCCCGGAGGGAGCACAGAGGCTCATCAGGTGCTTAAGCCTTGCAGGTCCCCTGTCATGCTCTAGGAACAGGGAGGCCAGTGGCACAAGAGTGTCACAGCTGCGTGCATCACTGCTTCCAATATACAAATTGATCCACCTCCTTGTGAGCAAACCCCCGTGCTTCAGAGTCAAGGTCTAGGACCTGCATGGTGTCAGTGTCCCCAGGGGTTGCTTTCCTCTCCACACTTAGGTGGAAGAAAGAGGACTCTGGTGCAGGAATATAGTCTGGGTGGAGGTACTGAGAACAGGTGAAATGCCTGCAAGTCATTGTAGTTACCATTAATAATTTCACTTTCTCCGTAACGCTCTGTAGTACTGGGGTGTGTGAGGAGCCTGACCCACCAGGCCCCATGAAGGGACCTTGAACCAGTTATGGTTTGTGCCTGGTCTCCAATGCTTACTGACACAGGCAATTGTGACTGACATGTCTTTGGCCCCTTTGGTGGCCAAGAGCAAACGCTGGCAGCTCAAGGTCGTTTTGAGCCATCACGGCCGTACCACAGATCAAGGACCATGCACCAGCCCAGGGAGCTGCTTTGCTCCCTCAGCTGTAATGAGAGCCCAAGCTGGAGGGAAGGGCTGAAAAGGATGGGTCTGCCGAAGGGTCCCTGGGGCTTATGATGGTATGGCTAGCGCAGAAACAACAACCCCACCCCGATCCTGGCAACACCTCCCCCTCTGTAAATGGGGCAGATGGATAGCCCTCTTCCTCCCCCTGTTCCCCCTCTTTTCTTCCCTCCCGGAGGTCACCTTCAGCAGGGAGGCAGTGTGCCCCCAGGACCAGAGACATGAGGAAGGGGCGGAGCGTCACGCTTAGCCCCGTAATGCCTGGCAGCCCCCTCCGGCTGCTCGGCGCAGGCTGAACCCAGCCCAGAGGCTGCAGCGGGGGAAGCGAGGCAATCCACGGCCGGCCGTCAGTGCTGCGCTGCTGGAGAAGGTGAGAGGCTGGGTATGGATGGGGAGGGAGTGTGGGAAGAGAAGTTACAGCCGTGGCAGGATGAAGGAGACTGGACAGGCACGTAAAAGGGCACCCACTCCTCACAAACCGGTTTTGGAGACTCCGGCGTAGCGTGCCAGCACAATGTGGGGTGCACCCGTTTCCCACACCTGGTTGATGGTGAGCTCGTTAGGTGGCTCTGCCCCAGAAGGTTGCCCTGTGTCCGGTTGCGTCCAGTGGGATGGTGCCCCGGTACCGGCTGGTTGGTTGGGAGGAGGGTATGATGTGGCTTGATCCCTGCGAGATTGCTGCTGATTTTTGTCCGAGGAGGCTGCTGTGCGGAGACTGTCGTATGCAGCTTGCTGGGAGAGGCTTACAGGGCTACCTCCAGGGAGGCTGCTGGGTGTTTCTGCCCCAGAAGTGCAATATGCGGTTCTGCTAAGGGGACAGTCATGCTGTTCTCCGCAGTGAGATTAAGCACTAGCCTGCTGACCAGTTTTAGAAAGAAGCTCATAAATCTATCAGCAATAAGGCCCAAAACAACCACTGCGATAATCTGTTCTGATCTCTTGCCTGTATTAAACGTGGTTTGCACCAGAGTGGACCTTTTAGGGAAAAAAAAAGAGCCATTCTCGAGTTAAAAGTTCCAGAGATGGAAGGATATTCTTCCATACTGTTTGGTGAGATTTTTAGGGGCAAATATCCTTCTTCACAAAATCAGCACTGCAATTGAGGTCTGAAATTGCCTTATTTCAGCTTCAGCTATCGGTTCTATTATAATGCCTTTACTTAACTGGGAGAGCCCTCTTTAGTGAAATTCTAGTATCCACAAAGGCACACACAGGTGACAGAGTCACTTCTTTGCTATCTGTTTGATAAGCTAAAAAGACTGCTTCCCTGGAAGTTTCCCCTGTAATTGTCAGCCCTGTTGTCATTACTGTGGTTCTTCTCTGGTCCTTTTTCCGTCAAACTGGGGGCACCAGCACTAGCTTGCTGAATTGTGGTGTCACCGATACCATTAAAAAGATAGAAAACGTCCAATAGCTAATTCTGTTGACCCATCAGCTGGCGTCCAGAAGAGTTCAGGAAATTTACCCTAGAGAAACCAGGCTTTGACATCAGTATATTTTTAACATTCCAGAAAACATCATTAAAAAGTAGATAAAGAAGAATGCAAAGCAGAGCAAATGGAAGGAATGCATTTCTAATAAAAATATAAAGTCCACTGGTGCATGATATTCTCAATTCTAGTGCAGAAGTCATTAGCAAGTGGCCAGCTCTTCAGAAATACAGCTTTTCTAACTCAGCTGATTTTCAGAGATTAAATTTCAGACTGTCTCACGGCATCTGTGTGTAGGAACCTCTGCAGAAGCTACAGTTCACTGTAAGAGGCACATCATCTCAGAACAGATCTCTTCTTTTGTTATAATCTATCTTAGTCTATGTAAAGCTGAATGGCTGTATCTATTTTTCTGTTTACAGTGAACCTTAGTTTCTTAATTTAGCATCTAGAAAATGCTAGTTTGCCTCTAACTGCTGATGTTTCCTGCGTCTGATGCTTTTTGGGCATTCTCTTCAGCAGAGTGAATGCAGAAGTGGAATCTGCAACTTCAGTAACCCTTGTGCCGTTATTCTCTTAGACTTGTATCTGTATCATTAAGATTTGTATGTATATCACTGTAGATTATTTCCAGTGCAATTCTGTATCATCCTACATATTAAGGCCTGCAAAGAAAGTGAGGCTATACCAGATCTACATTTCTGGGTTTACACAGTGCCCATTTTATCTACAAAGCAGCATGAAGAACTTAGATTTGTCTGATTAATATGACGTTTCATTTTTTTTTCCTGTCACTCAATGCCAGACTAAACTCCTGACTTCTTTGGTCATTTGAAACACTTTTGTATGCGTGTATGTGCATGCACTAGTTTTATCAAGCAATGCATTATCCACCCAAATCCATTTTTTGTCATTTGCAAACATTTTCTGGATGGTTTCAGTGCTTTCTTCTAGATCATTGACAAAGGTAAAAGTATTATAACAGAGTCAGGATTTAACAAAATTAATTGTGTAGTATAAGGACACCAATAAAATACGACAATTTCCACTATACTGGGCTTATTTTTAAATCCATTAAAAATGTGTGGCTTATTGATTTTGACCAATGCCAGGATGAATTTGTACAGATAGCTTTCCCAGTGAATGGGATGTTTCTGGCAGGTGCTGTACGAACCAATATTGGGCTGAGAACTGCTCCAAACTCCCAGCAATGATTTAGAGGTTGATGGGAAACCCCTGTCCTTACACAGCCCTTAGACAGAAATGAACACAGTGATTTGATAACAATGGAGACACCAAGTGATCTGAATTACTTGATACACTAAGTCCATTTGAGCAAAATGTGCTTTATTAAAGGTGGTGCAAAGTATTCAGGTAGAAACAAGGCAGGCAGCACCCAGAAAGGAATGTGAAGAGGAAGTGGAGTTTTCCCCAAACCGCCCCCCCCGCGTAATTTGGAAAAATTCTGGAGTCATAATGGATGTGTAAGGTAGTGCAGCTTCTCAGTGTGGCGTTCCTGAAAAAAGAGATCTTGGGGCCACAGCATGAGGTAGAGGGTAATTCTAGCTGAATGTGTCCCAGGAGGCATTCCCCCAGGAGCAGCCGGTACCCCGGGGGGGGGCAGGAAAAATGGTGGGGCTTCAGCCATGAAACAGATCTGAGAGCTGGACAAAAGGCCTTGGTTTGAGAATTGGAAAGAAGGTTGTTTGAAGGCATTTAACCAATAAGAAGACTGCGAGGTGTCTTCATCAGAGAGCATGGAGATGTTTATTCAAAATTCAAAATGTGACTACAATTTCTGGAAGCATCCTATCTGTTTTTAAACTAACTGATGTGGGCATTAGAGAAGTACAGTGTGCCAGATAGTTTGTGAAGCCTAAGTAAAGCATTGGTTAAATACATAACCTGAGTTTCAGGCTGTACCCTGCTAGTTTTACTCAATCTAAGTAGTTTAAAGTAAGTTCTCATAGGCTGTGGTCTTACCTCTGACCACCGTGCATATAAACCCTGTAAGAGTCAGGAGAAATATAACAGGCACTAAAAAACCTTTTTCTCTAGCTGAGAAACTTCAGCAGCAGGTTAGGTAAATTTGGATTAGGATATCATATAAATATATAACAGCAAGAATGTTAACACTGGCTTTTATAGTTGACCAAAGTTTATCTTTGGATCAAGCCTGCATGACTTTTTCTAAGAGGTGCCCCAAATGTTGTTGGTTATTTGGTTTGGGTTAAAGCTCTGTAGAAGGTCAGGCAAGAAAATGGACCCTACATGCCATATGCTCAAGGCCATTTTTAATGGAGCATCTTTGATATGAGGAGAGGGTGAGACAGCTGAAACTCTTCAGCTTGGAAAAGAGAAGGCTCAGGGGGATATTATCGGTGTATATAAATACCTGATGAGAAAAGGGAGCCAGACTTGTCTCAGTAGTGATCATTGACAGGACAAGAGGCAACGTGCACAAATTAAAACACAAGGAATTCCATCTAAACACAAGAAAACACCTTTTTTTTTTTTTTTTTTTACTCTGAGGATGGTCAAACAGTGTGATAGGTCACCCAGAAAGATTGTGGAGTCTCCATCTATGGAGATATTAAAAACCTGACTGGACACCTTCCTAGATAACCTGCTTCAGCTGACGCTGCTTGAGCAGGGGAATTAGATTAGATGACCTCAAGAGATCCCTTCCAGCCTAAACACCTCTGTGATTCTGTCATCATAGCACTGTCTCTGTTACATAGACATTACACTGTCTTTGGCTCTTGACATGTATGAAGTGTTTTTCTGGACCAAATATACTAATTATTTTGGTTGAAGAACCAGAATAACATTGCCTGGACTAAGACATTGTATCTCCATAGGCTAGCTCCTCCTCAGCTCCTCAGGAAGTTGAGAAGCATCTCCCGATGGTGGAAAGGATGTGAATTTCTTGCTGCTGTAATTAGAGACTCTTTTGGGGAATTAGGGTTTCTCACACATTGACAGCCAAGAAACAGGACCTCTAGCAGGGATGAAGCACAGGAAGGATAGTGGAGGAAAGAACAGTTTTGAAAAGGACCCTGCCTGCTGCCTTCAATACAGCACAGCCAAATGATGAGTGCATCCTGGCCAGGGCCCTGGTGGCCTCCTCCCCAGTGCTTGTCACTCTGCAAAGGGCAAATGGCACTCTGGAAGGTAGCAGCCAGGCACACTCTATTCAGTGGTCACCCAAATTTGGCCCTCGCTTAGCTTCCTAGCTAATGGCAGTGGTATCTCAGAGAAAGACCCGAGAACTTTGGCTGTTTCCAGAAGTATGGACTGTGTCCTGTAATCAGTTTCCTCAAGGGCAGCAAGGGCCAAAGCCTGCACACTGTTCTGGAGTGACTGCAGCTGGGGCATGCTTCATATGGAGCCCTGATCAGACCCACAAGATTGTCACTGTCCCTCAAGACACTCTACCCGTATGCCCTGGCTGATCTATTTTTCCAAGCTGGCTATTTCACTTTGATGCT
This sequence comes from Fulmarus glacialis, assembly GCF_000690835.1. Classification (NCBI taxonomy): domain Eukaryota; kingdom Metazoa; phylum Chordata; class Aves; order Procellariiformes; family Procellariidae; genus Fulmarus; species Fulmarus glacialis. The sequence continues at coordinate 30,775 of NW_009233650.1, read as the reverse complement.
CTACTCTGTACCCAGACAATCTGCCCCCCCATGCCAGTGGGGCCATGCATGGAAGTAAGGATCCTTGCCACCTATATGGCAGTACATTTGAAATGTGGAGTGGAAGGACACAAGAGTTTTTTGGATTTTTTTTATTGCAAAAGCTTATGGACTGAAATGTTTTGACTCCCAAAGCTGGAGGGAGAATCAAGAATATACAGAGAAGCATATCCTCCCATTGACAAAAACAAGTTTTCACACAGTAAATAGGAGAGAAGTAATGAATCATATAAAAAATAAAATAGATGAATCATATGATAAATAATTCAATACAAATAAGAACAGATTAATGAATAGATATTTGAAAATTATATCACTATTGGATAATACATTAAGTGGATGCAGCGAGAAGATTCTAACCTTTGGGTTAGATAGCACTAACAGGTGGCCAGCCTACAAGGGAAGAAATTTTATCTAACTCAAGTTTGAGAAATTAGGTTATCTGAGAAGATCGTGAACCATTTGCTGACAAGAACTTGTATATGACCATGAATTTGATATAGGAGAAACACTGTCTTACAGAAGAGATCTTTTGATTTTTTTTTTTCACAAATATAAATCTAATGTGTTCTGCACAAGACAAGCAGACATCTCTCCTGTTGTTCCACTCCCTATTTAGTGTGGCTTTAACCTATCTAATATCAAGGGGAGGTCTATGTCTTTCAAAGGTTATTACATTTTAAGTTTTTTTCTCTATATTCCTAGCTAGGACTTTTTAAAAGGCTTTTTCAGCTATTTGTTTTAACACCTAAATGTGGCAACACTCTTTTGGAAATGTCAGTAGCAGAGTGGGTCCATTTGTGGGTTCTGCGATGCCCTTGCTGTGTGGAATTTTGCAAGCTGTGCTGTCTGGGCAGCAAACAGGAGGACATCAAAGCAAAATCTCTAAAATACTTTCCAGACCGTCTTTCCCTGTGAGTTTTTCTCCAGCCTTCCATTAATCCCCTCCCATGCAAGCACTTGTTCATTGTTGAACTCCCTATGGACTGTACTAACTGTGACTGCTGTTGGCTTTCAGGCCAAGCCAAAGCCTTTGCAGAAAAGTAGGGCCAATTACGTGGTACTTCTGAATTGGATAAGATTTAACAATGTAGACTAGGAGAGAAGGGAAGGGAAAAGAAGGGGAACTCTCCCACAAGTAGTCCCAGTCTCCTGTACAAATCCAGCCTCTTTGTAGTTTTCTTAGGTTTAAATAATTCTGTTGCTAAATTACTGGGTTCTTGAGAATAACCAGATTTAGCAGCACTGGGGGCTGGAAGTTGAAGGAACTGTAATAAGCTCTGGTCACAGATAGAGCAATGTAAAAACTAAGGGAAAAGGCTTCATTCTTTCTGCTCCCACTCATATTCCCAGAATGCCATCTTCCTTTTTAGCAACGTGAGGTCCTATTCCCTCCCCCAAAAGGCATCATGTGAGTCAGAATGTTTCATGGGAAGAGACCCTGAGTTTGTAGGTGTAGAGGAGGTGAGCCACTGGTTTTACACTAGAGCTCTGTCTCACTGTACACTGTTTAAGACACATCCAAGAATGCTGCAACCCTCAGTCTCTTGGGTTGGATCCTGGGCTGCATTAGGCAAAATGTTGCCAGCAGGTTGAGGGAGGTGATCTTTCCTCTCTACTCAACACTAGTGAGGCCACATCTGGAGTAGTGGGCAGTTCTGGGCTCCTCAGTAGAAGAGAGATGTGGACATCCTGGGACGAATCCAGTCCGTGAAGATGTTTAAGATTTTGGAGCAACTCTTATACAAGGAGAGACTAAGAGAGCTGGGACTTGTTTAGGCTCAAGAGGAAAAGGCTTGAGGGGATCATCTTATCAATGTGTAAATACCTGTAAAAAAGACACAGCCAGAGTTTTCTTAGTGATATTGAGTGACAGGACAAAAGGCAGTGGGCCTGAAACACAGAATTTCTATTTAAGCATAAGAAAAAACTTTTTTACCATAAAGGTGATCGAACACTGGAACAAGTTGCCCAGAGCAGTTGTGGAGTCTCCATCCTTGGAGATATTCAAAGCTGGACTGGACACAGTCCTGAGCAACCTGCTCTAGCTTACCTTCCTCTGAGCAGGAGGTTGCACTAGGTGATCTCCAGAGGTACTTTCTGACCTCAACCATCCTGTGACTCTGGTTCTGTGACCTTGCTCCAAAGCCAGGAGGTGCTCCCAGGCCCGGGGTGCCTGTGTTCAGAGCACAGGGAGGTAGTCAGGGGAAGAGTGCTGCCACAGGTGCCTTAAAATGCTGCCTTGTAGCTGGCTGGGGGGACTGAAAAAGCATTTCTCTGAAATGGGTCTGAAGCAGCTGGCTGTAGCTCAAAATGCCGTTGATGTTGGAGCTTCCTTCCTGCCTAAGTTTCTTGGCTGCACAGATAAGTACTTTGGGTCAGAAATGTCAGCAGGCGTGTGAGGTACTGAGCTCTCTTTGGCTTGCAAGGAGCACACTGCCTCTGACTAGTAATCCCTTTTTTGTCATGGGCTAGCTGTGCCTCTGCCTAAGGTGCAAGTCTGCCTCTGCTGCTACCTCAAGGACTGTCTTCAATAAGCAGTAGCGGTGTGTTTCTGAGCTGAGAGGCACAGCCTTGCTGCAGTAGGCTAAGGAGAGCAAGAGGACTGGGTCACTCTTGATAATCCGGGACTGTTAATGTTTTGCTTGTTGCCTTGGAGACTAGAATAAGAGGATGCCAAGCTTTAGTATAGCTGACACAGAAAGGTGATCTAGGTCTTTGAAATGAGAGGCCCAAAGAACTACAATTAGAGGGAGTCAAGCATCTGTCTGGAGGCTAGAAAGGATTAGAAGGCTGAAGGAGGTTCCCTTCAATACAGGGACCTTTTATATGATGAGGGGCTTTGCCCAGAGGTGTACTGTATAAAAGCACAAGCTCAACTCTAGCACAGCTGCAAGGGTGCTCAGGCTCCAAGTGGCAGAGATATCCCCTGCCATGGCATGGTTTGCGTGGTGTGTCTGGTCTGGTTTTCTCTGTGCATGTTGTAATGTTCCTGACTCAGGCTGTGGTGTTTCTGCAGCACTCAGCAATGGCCGAGAGCTCATCTGTGCCTGCGGCAGCGGCAGGGACAGCGGCACCAACCGTGCTAGACGAGCTCCTGCAGATCACAGCTCAGAGCCTGGTGCGCACCGAGGTGGCCGAGCACTATGAGGTTATTCGGGAGCTGGGCAGGGGCAAGTATGGCCACGTGATGCTAGTGACCCACAGGCAGAGAGGTAAGGAACCAACTGTGCCCTACGAGCTGCTGTGCCTTGCCTCCTCTCCACTCGCCAGAGCGCTGGGTGGGCTGGTGGCTCCTTGGGGCCAGGCACCAGGCACGGTCGGGGGTCCCCAGGGAGACTGGCAGGGCAGGGCCCCCCCCAGCCAGGGACTGTCCCATTGCACCCAGCCAGGGAGCAGGTGGTGCCAGGGGGCAGGCCAGAACATCAGGCAAGGTTATAGGATGAGGCAGGTCCAAGGTCAAGCCGGGAAGTCAATCCACAAGTCAGGATCAATAGGGTTCATGGCTAGGCACCGGCAGGGGTGTGATATAGCTGGAAACCAGCACTCCCACCACAAAACACAGACAGGGAGTGAAGGCCCCAGCCCGAGCTTAAATGGTGCCCTAAGGCCCATGGACAGAGGGTGTGAGTGGAGGTCCTAGGTGTGGTTGGCCAAGGCCATTAAGGCCTGTGAGTGCCCACAGGGCCCTGACACTACTCCTCCCCAGTAGTCCCAGCTCAGACTGATGGGCCCGTGTAGCCTAAATTTCCCTTGCTCTGCCCAGTGCTCCTGTGCACGCACTGACCGGCTCAGAACTCACACCAGCGGCAGTGCCTGCTCCCAGATCCAGTGTCCACAGGATATATCCACACAAAGCTTTGGGCCAGAGACCTCTCTGTGGCTGTGAGTGTCCGGACCCAGGGCTGCTCTGTGCCCTCTCTGTTTGGCCTTGGTGTGAGTGACTTTCAGGGGAGTCTAACCCACTCTCCCCGTCCCCAGGGACTCCTATGGCTCTCAAGCTGCTACCCAAAGCCAGTACCAAGCTGCACACCTTCCTGTACGAGTATTGCGTGGCTCTCTCCCTCGCCACCCACCCTGCCATCATCGGCATGTTTGGAATTGCCATCGAGTCCAGCCAGTACTATGGCTTCCTCTATGAACCAGCACTGCACAAAGACCTCATCTCTATCATCAAACCCCGGGTGAGTGAGGCCACGGGGACTGGGACTGTAGTGTTTGGCCCTTGTGCAGACTGGCTGGGTTGGAGGGAGGGAGATAAAGGCAATGGGCTGTGGGTCGCTCTGGGGTCTACAGCAGCTTCAGGCTTGCAAGACCAGAAATGAAAAGGTCTTCCCCAGTGCAGAGCATGCAGGTGAGAGCCCAGCTGGCAGGGCTGCCAAGGTGCCCTGCGTGTGCCATACCGCCTGTCTCTCTCCCTGTGCAGGACGGCATCCCCGAGCCAGCCGCTAAGCAGTGTGCCAAGCAGCTCGTGAGTGCGCTGGAGTTCATCCACAGCCGAGGGCTCGTGTACCGTGACGTCAAGCCTGAGAACGTGCTGCTTTTTGATCCCGAGTGTCGGCGCATCAAGCTGACTGACTTTGGGCTTACGCGGCCCAAGGGTACCAAGCTCAAGCTGGTGGCTGGGGTAATCCCCTACACCGCCCCCGAGCTGAGCAAAACCGCTGATGCCCAGGGGGTGCCCATCGACACCAGCTTGGACGCCTGGGCCTTTGGCGTGTTGCTTTTCTGCCTGCTGACTGGCTACTTCCCCTGGGAACAGAGCCTGCCAGATGACCCTTTCTTTGAGGACTTCATGCTATGGCAGGAGACGGGCCTGGAGGAGGACCTGCCCCGCCACTGGAAACGCCTGACGGCTGAGGCCGCCCTGATGCTGCGGAGCCTGCTGGCCCTAGATCCCGCCAAGCGCGGCCCCGTCAGCGGGGCGCTGCGCTACGTTGATTGCCCTTGGCGGCTGGAGGATGAGCGCAGCGAGGAGGCTGCAGTGAAGCCCTAGAGCCCGCTCCCCATGGGGTGAGGGAAGGCGGGTCTCACCCTGCAAGGGGCTTCAGGGTCTGGGGCACCACGGTGGCCCAGGTGTGAGAGGCCATGGTGCCCAGAGAGCAACTTCTCTGCAGCACTGTTCCTACCACCATGGAGCTAGACTCCTTCCCCAGCTGATGGTCCTCACCCCATGGCTCAGTGCTGCCCAGTGTCACCTCCTTGTGCTTCCTTGGGGCTTGAAAACATCTCCTTTTTCTTGGAAATGACTGTCCATGTGTGAAGCACCCACTCGCTTCCTGGTCACAGAGACTCCAGGTTTATCTAAGGGCTGCAGCACCTGCCTTGTCTTGAAATAGAGCAAAATACATACTTTTGTGTTTCTGTACGTGGCTTCTTTTCCCTCATAATAAAATGCCTGTGGGGGCCCGCTTGCTGTGGGAGTGCAGGGGCATGACAGAGCCTGCAGTCATCTCAGGACAACCTGCGCAAGGCAGGGGCCACCCTTGGATGCTGCCTGGACCTCCACCAGGACCCTTGAAGGGTGGCTTCAGGCTGGTGGGGTGGAGGTGCTGGGGAGCCCCCAGCATGTGGCTGCAGATGGTAGCTAGGGACTCATGGTGGCATTGAGAAGGTGGTGGGAGCCATGGAAGTGGGGTGTTGGAGAAACAGGGAATTGCAGGCCCTGTAACCTGCCCGCTGCCATGCATTTCTTCCCATTTCCTTGTGTTCAGGACCAGGTGACAGATGGGCTCTTCTGGGCAGAGGGTTGTTAGCAGCAGGAGTCTCAGTATGAGTTTGCACAAGTTCCCATCGCTGAAGAAAATGGCCTTCTGCAAACACCGACAGCCCTGCTGAAGCAGAATTCACCCCTTTCCTCTTCGAGTGGCTTAGGTGCAAGTGGAGAGGTGAGCTCACTGCCACAAATGTCCACATGTATGATTCAGCTGAGAAGACAGTAACACTGTGAGGATGGTTGGCCTGGGCGTCACTGGGAAAGGCTAACAGAGGAGCTGTAACCACAGGTTGCACAAATTTAGCCGTATGAATAACCCCAGCAAAAAAATTCCCCTAGCGATACCTCCCAGCAGTCCTACACCATTGCCTTCTCTCACTCCTCATCCTCCTCCAGACTGACTGCTCCCTCCTCATAGAACCAGCCCCTCTCTGTAAGAGCCTCCACTACCACTTCTTCCCTGCTCCTATTCTCCTGAATCCTTCAGTCCCAAGGAACCATTTCCAAGACTATCCAATGCCAGCCCAAGCACATCTCCTCCCTTGTACTGCCTTCAGGTCCTAAGAGAATGTCCTTCATGCTCTTTTAGATGCCTGGTTACCCCTCTAGAAGACCTTCCTTCTTCCATTTCCTATCACCTTCCCCAGCAACACACCTCTCCTAATCCCCCCAATGTCCTTCTAGGTGCACATTTTAATCCTGGAAAGAGGTAGCAAGGAGAGAATTAGAGTTCAGAAGCTCTTCTCACTTTGCCACCTCTTTCTAGTTCCCAGGATTATGCTGTTGGTAATTCCTTCCAGCTCTTAGCCTGATCCTATTGCTGGAAACGTCCACAGCTCAGTTCCCATTCTCATTGGCTTTGTAACTTCTAAAAATGCACTATTCCAGCCCCACTCTAAAGAGGCTTTTCTTTCACCTCAGATTCTTTCCTGCACACACTCTTCTGTAGTTCCCCAACCTCCAGCTCTCTTTTTCCAGCTTCTTCTCACCCGCTGGCATTTTACCATTACTTACCCTCCCCACTAACATTCCCTTTCTACTACCCATCACCTGGTAAACACCTTTCGCTCGTTCCTCTCTCAGCAACATCACCTCCATATACTCTTTTGTACTTTTCCTGCTCCCTACATCACTTATCCCTTGTGTCTTCCTTCCAACTCCCCAACCTACTTTATCAACCAGCATCATGCTCACCCTATTCAAGATACAGTTTTCTTCTGTCCGCTTCCATCTCTTGGAATCTTTCATTATCCAAAAACGTAATAAATGCTGCTCAACTCTGGCCCGCTAAGATTTGGCTTTAATTACTCTTTGATTACTGTAGGAATAGCAGAGGAGTGTTAAGGTACCAACACAGTTCCTGTATTTAAAGTGGAGAAGCCCTAAGACCAATGGAACTATAGGCCATGTAGCTGACAACTATCCAGTGAAAAATAATAGAAAATCTGATACAGATGCTTGCTAATAGAGAATTATAGAACAGAAATGTGGCTTTTTGGAATGTGACACTCAGCATTCTATTTGATAATAAAGTTGTGTTTGCTAAAGTAAATTCATAACATTATGGTACACAATTTTTGTGAGGCATGACCTATTGATATAAAGAAAACTACAGTATGCTGTATTGATTAAAAAGATGTACTATGCAAAGTCAACAAAGCGTACATTAAGTGAATTGAGGACAGGAGAAATAATTGTCAGTTGGGAATGCTCTTTGGCTATTTTGTTTGGTTTCTGCAAGGATCAATAGTTGAATGGAAACTAGTCAACATTTCCATCCATGATTTGAAGGTAAATACAAAACCACTGCAGGTAAAACCCTGCAGATGACACAAACATGAATAGGGTGATAAACAGCAAGAGGAACAGGCCACTCAAAGAGATCTGGGTAACTTGGTAAGTTGGGTGTATTCAAACAAAATACATTTTCTTACAGGCAGGAGAAATGTATTCAGGTAGGAACACGTAGGAATAAAAGCCATCCTTGCAGAAGGACCCCTGAAAAAACTTTGCAAGTCATAGAGGATACACAAGATCGTGTGAGTTCTCATTGTGTTACTCTGTCAAAAAAGGCTAATGGACTCCTTGCGCTGCTAAAAAGGGGCAGGCACTCAAGGTGGTCAAATCTCCAGCAAAGGCAGCTAACAAGATTCCTTCTGGCCTAAATAGAAGTGTGGGAAGTAGGAGTGAGTGATCAGTGTTTGATGCCTCACAGGGCAATCCTGGGGATGGCACCACATTTACAGGCAAGCTGGAAAGCTGGAGACAGCTCAGAAAAGAACCGAGGTGGGGCTGTGGTGTAAGGCTGTAAGAAAGTCTTCTTAAAGAAAGCAATGAGCTAAACTATCTAAAACAGGAAGACTGAATGGTGATTTGGTTATGGTATAGAATACTGGGAAGAAAATACCTACTACTAATGACCTATTTGAATCTGAGAAAGGTCCAAGAGCAACCATGAGAGACTGGAGCCAAACACATTCAAGTAAGCCACAACATTGCGATAGTGAGATTTCTTGCCTACTGAAAGAAACCGTCACACGAGGAGAGGCTGAGAGAGCTGGGACTGTTCAGCCTGGAGAAGAGAAAGGTCAGGGTGGGTCTTACACTTCTTTATACTTCCAGGCACAGTCTTCGCAGTGGTACTGGGTGACAGGACAAGAGGCAATGTGCACAAACTGAAATGCAGGAAATTCCACTTAAACATAAGAAAAATGGTTTTATGGTGATGGTGGCCAAACATTGGAACATCAGTTGTGGTGTCTCCGTCTTTGGAGATATTCAAAAGCTGATTGGACAAGGCCCTGGTCAACCTGCTCTAGCTGTCTCTGTTTTGACCAGGAGGTTGGACTAGGCAGTCTCCAGAGGTCCTGTCCAGCACTAACCATACTGTGATCTGCGACATTTTTCATTTTGAGGACACTCTGTGTTGCAGCTGGAGATGTGTGGGGCTCCCAGCGTCTCTGCTTTGGAACTAATCAGCATGGCAGGCAGTGGTCTCAGCAGAGCTGGGAACGAGATGCAAAACTGGCTTGACAAGAAAGGATTAGCAAGATTTTAGGGTTTATTACAAATTAAAGCAAACCTGAACTGGTGGAACACTGACATCTTTGGGGAAACAGATCAAACTGTCCAATTCCATCAGGACCAAGGCTGGTTATTTGGAGGAGTCAATCATGCCGATGAGGATCAGGGATTCGGTGCTGCCTGACAAAGACGATGTGACAGAGGCTATTGGCAGTGAGCAGTGGTGATGACCAGGATTGTTTCTGTGTCTCCTTTATCACAGAGCCTTGAGACTTTGGGAGAAGGGGTTGTGCCAGAAAGTTGTGTGATACGTAGCTAAGTGATGAAATCAGCACTGTGACTGCAAAGTGTGCGTGACGGTAGTGTGGACAGGGTTACAATGAAGCAAGCACAGCAGCGAGCACAGTGGCAAAAGCCCTTCCCCGAGCCAAGTCCCCAGCCTAGGCTCCTTTTTTCAGTGGCTTAATGGTAACTGCAGCTGGATTTCTTAAATCAATGAATAAACAGACCTGTTGAAGCCTATCCCCAGGGGATCTGAAAAAAGATCTGCTTGTCCCCATCACCCCCGCAGCAGCTGCTGGGAGAGGCTGAACAGAACGGAGCTGCGTGCAAACATGCCGGCCCTCTGCATGCGCAGCCGCTGGCTGCAGGAGGGCTGGCCGGGCGCCCGGCGCCGCAAAGGGCAACATTTCAGCTAATGTAGGCACAAGGTATGGGGTGGATCCGATGTCATCCCCAAAGAGGCATCAGGTGGCTCCAAAGGGGAGGGAAAGACGCGGTACTTCACTCCTCTCCGGGATGGAACGAAGAGATAAATTGGGTAATTACAGAGCTCGCCACACTGCAAGTTCCGGCTGCAGTGACTGCGGTCCAAGAAAGTGTGAATCCAGGCCCTAGTGCCCTGGTGCCTGCAGCAGACTGCACGCACAGGCTTGGAGCATGGATCCCATGGCTTTTGGTAGGACATGTGGTCTGTGTTTCCTTGTGCACCTCACTACGGATTCTGCTTCCTCTTCTGCACCCTACATCCCACATGGCTCCTGAATAGTCACCCTCAGCAGCAGCCTGGGGACACAATGCAGGCCGGAGCCTGCAGGGCACAGGGAAGGCATGGGCCAGCACTTTGGTATTGCAGGGGCAGGGTGATGGGTTGAGCCGGGATCTGTTAACTGGATCCAGTTAGGAAGTGTTGGTAGGAAGAAGTGGAAGTGGAAGCTGTTTGCCAGACAGAGATGTGAAAATGCAGGCTGATACGAAAGTGATTGCCCCAGGTCATGATAATGGTCAACAGTGCCACAGATGTGTCATCTCAGAACTAAAATGTTGATTGTTGAAGAGAGCACTTAGACAAATTATTTGGGCTAACCGCAGGTCAGCAATGTCCCCAACATATAGACCGTGCTGTGATGCTGGCTGCACTCAGGACATAAAAGGGAGGGTAGGACCAGGTTGGATAGTGGGGTCAATGTTACGTCCTCCTTCTACAGGAAGATTAATGAAAGTCACTCCATTGGACTGGCTGACCCAGTGACCAAAGGCAAGGCAGAGGTCCAGCCTTCAGGACCTCTCCAGTTAGGCTTCTAGTGTCATTTCGAGAAGCTTGCAGCATATAATCTTCCTTCTGCCTTGTCAGCTCTGACACTCTGTTAGTTCCATCCCTTCCCACTTAAACCCTGTTAAGTATCATTACTAGGACTGTGACTGAAGTTTCTTAGGAAGGGTAGCGAAGCAGTAATACCCCGTATTCCCCAGAGTTCCCTCGTAGCCTTGTCTCCTGAACAAGACCACATACTGACCATCCTGTGTGACCCTTCCCACTCTGCCACAGATGTCGGGTCTTGAGATTGCAGAGGGACTGAGCACCAGATCCCAAAAATGAGTGGGGGAAAGCATCTCAGGCCAGGAAATATGATAGGACAGATGCAAGACTGCGTAGTGCCTGTGCCTGCCTCCTCCCACACTGCTTGTTCTTGAGTTTTGACTTTCACTTCAAAGGCAAAGCAGGCCAGAGCTCTGATAAAAACCACAAAATATGACCCTGTTTTGAACAAGTGTCCTTCTGAGCACAGGGATGGAAAGAGACAATAGCTGGGGGATAAAGATGGTGGGAATTTGTTACCTTTCATTCTTACTTATGTAGGGGGCATGTTGGCAACAGCTGCAACCCAGCTGATGTCTTCTAGAGCTGCCTGCAGCTGAGAAGCCATGAGCAGTCTTAAAGCCCCGTTGTCATGCCAAAGGACAAAGAGCTGCAGGATTGAAAGTGGCTGGATCAGAAGACACCTGGTCCCTGACTCGGAAACATGCAATGGCTCATGGAGTTTCAGCCGTCAGCCTTTTTTTCCTCTATCCTGCATCCCTGAGTGGAGATGCATGAACCAGAGAGAAATGCCTTAGACAGAGAGATCAGAGGAACTGCCTCCGTGTTTTCCACATCCCATAGCTCGGGTTGCAGAGTACCTTGCTACCCATACTATAATTTTAATTCTCCTTGTGCCATGTTGGGTTATCTGGGTCAGTGCTGACCACAAGAAGAGGACTGACTGCTACCAAATCCCATAACGATTCTCCAGTATCCTAGACTTCCCTACCTGCAACCCATCCAAGGTCTGACAGCCAGCCATGCCAGCCAATGGTCTGGGCTTGCCCATATACAGGCCTGTCTGTTGCTGTGGCTGTGTTTGTTTTTTTTCCCTGGGCTGACAAGCAGCTGGGCATGTTTATAAGCCCTGTGCCTTGGCCCAGCTTTCTGCAAGAGAGGGAGGAAGGGGGATTTGGCCTGGCCCAGGGTGGTGACAGAAGGTGGTCACAGTTGTCACACTGACTAATTGCACTTCTAACCCTTCTTTGCTGTTTACAAGCTGCCCCCCACCAAGGACTCATGTCGCTGGCTGGCTTCCGTATCTCAGGGCGGAATCACAAAAGGCTCCTGCTCCCACTCTGGGCCCTGGTAGCCACCTTCTGTGTGCTAACTCGGACTGAGTGCAGCTTCCACCTGAGCTTTGCTGACAGATTCCTTAGGGGATAGTAAGAAAGATGATCTGTGACCGAACAGATTTATTTAAGTAAGTAAGTGACGTGCTTAGGAGAAAATTTATCTTCAGTGATAAAACAGTCTGTTTTTTAGTTTGTATCTGACATCCAGCTATACACAGCTGGCTTCAGGCAAAGCCTGTTACCATGATTAGAGGCTGCTGAGAAGTCTGCAAACGGCCGCTTGAGCAGGCAGCTCTGAGTCCCCGTCCTTGTCCCCAGCGCCGCTCTGCGCCTGCCTCAGCGGGTTATCTTCCCTTCCACTGGCTGAGTAGGAGGTGGAAGCAGAGCAAGGACAGCAACGTGCGGACGTTGGCTGACATCCGCTGAATCTGCTCTCTCCAAAGCCAGGTAGGGAAGAAGCAGCAGCTTTCACATCCCCTTGTTCTGCCATTAACAGTTGTTGCAGCTGACACTCTGCCTTGAGAAATTATTTCATCTTCCTCTTCAGGACAATAAATCTTGCAGAGATTGCCAAACGCAGAGCTAACTCATAATCGTCTTCCCCAGGGGCATCCTGGGCAGGCTTAACTCCTGACAATTGCTTCTGCAGAGCCTCTCTCTGCTTTACCTTGCACCCCTCTCTGAAGCCACTGGATAACTTCTGGCTGCTCAGCCCTCTTGGTAGGAACCAAACGCATTTAATTGCTTTATGATATGCTAAGCTCTGTGTCACCTACAGGTCAATTCCACGAGGCTCATGAGAGTGGATGTGCTTACATGCCGAAAACCCTGAAACCGAGCAAGATGAGCAGATGATAAACCTCCATACCTTTGGACTGGTCAATACAGATTAAGCGCAGGAATTCCACTATACACCAGATTTATGTGATGGATCTGACCACAGATAGACACAAGACTGTCCTAGCCCAGGACTCATAGCGTTATTGCATACAGCCACATGTGTACCATGGCAGTCATAGTTGTGCTATGCTTAAGGGTATAGATTACCCTAGGTGGGTGGTGAGAGCTGCTCCACATATGAGGCTTTGGTAACATTACACTGCTTATGCTGCTATGGACTAACATCCCTCACGCTGAAGAAAGGCACTTACCAGGGACTCCTTTCCTCCTTCAGCTCCTGAGGAGCTTTCAGGGATCTTCCTTGTGTGGTATTGTTTCTTTTTGCTCCCTTTCTTGCTCTTTGCTCCATCTCTCTCACTTCAGCTCACCTTCAGCCCTGTTTCTGTATCACTTGCCCAGCCACTATTTATTTCACCTTCATGGGGGTCATCCTGCTGCAAGAGAAGTATCCCTTGATACAAAACCCTGAAAGACTTTATGCTGTCAAGAAGCAATAGAGGGTGCTTAATGTGCAACTCAATCGTTCCGTTCGCCAGGCTGGGAGAGGTACTACCCTCTTTCACTCATTAATCATTTGAATCAGTTCATTTCCTTGCACCACTGATCTGGGGAGCTGTAGCAAGAAGAGGCATGCACTTATGTCCTCAGGTTCCCCTCCTTCATACCCATACTGCTCATAGTACTTCAGAGAACACTGCAGCACCTTTATGCCATCAGGACTGTTTATCACTCAGCTAGAAACAAAAGAAAACACTTGCATGAAGAGCAGCTTGGGTACTGCTGGTAGCAGGGTAGGAGTGGACTTCAGCAGGCAGGTTGGGCGGCTTCTATTCCCAGCGCTGGAGGAGATTAGGGCAGAGGGAAGCTGAACCTCCTGGTCACTCTCTGCATGTCTTTGAAGGTAGCCATTGCCAATCTGTGTTTGAGTTTACTGTTGCTGGGCTACCCCAGGGACTGCTGAACTGGTTGGTCTCTTCTGTACTGCTCCATAATGGAAATCTGGGGATTAAGTGGGAGCCACGATAGGCAGTGATTCTGCCCTGTCCCTGAGCAGCCTGCCACCCTCCCACTGGTTCCTGGCTGCACAAGGGCATGTCAGGAATCGGATAGGGCTGGCAGAGACCTGGCTGTAACAGGATGCCCCTGTCCTTTCCTTTCCTTCCGTCACTGCGGGAGAGAGACGAGTTTATGGCACGTGGTATGTGAGGGCTGCCAGGTGGCACTGGCCAAAGGAATGATGGGACTGTCAAGAGAGGAAGGTAACTGGCTACCCACCACCAATAATCAGTTTGGTTCAATGGGTGGAAACCTCAGGGATGAGAAATTTGGACACAGCGCAAAGTCCTGAGTGACCTGTAACTCAGGTCACCCAGTAGGCAGGAGCTGGGAACAGTATTCAGCAATCCCGACTTCAGGTCTCCTTAACCAGCAGACATATGACTGCTCTCCCAGAGTTAGGCAAAGAATCGGAAGTCCTGACCCTGAGTTCTCATTTTCCTTTCCACCCCTTCCCTTCTTACCATTAGCTCCCACCCCTTGGATTTCAACTTGGGATGTATTCTTTGAAACAAAAGCCTTGACTTCCTTTCACCTTGTCTTCTGTTTACAATTCACTGGAGTCCTTGCTCTGCCTGCATTGCGGTCGCCATCGCTTTCCCATTGTGTGTGCCAACACCCCACTGCCTCCAGAGGTCAGAACCAGTATTTCTTGTTTGCTTTCACTACTATGTGATTTCAGCCAACATATGAAGAATTTCAATAGGGCTTTCTGTGTTTCACCACCTCAGTCCAGCAGCAGACTGTAACCCTCCTCAGAGCTCATCCATAAAAGACCTGGCATTAGTCTCTTCCCTTAGAGGGCTGTAATGAGTCTCACAGCTCTGGAAGACAATTCCTTTAGTCCCTAAGTAGGACTTACGTACAGTTTGATCAATGCTATACCAGAACCCCCCTGGAAGTCTCTGGGATGGCCATATTCTCCACCCAGGATGTTAATCTAGACACTGAAACATTATCAGCTGGCCTGGGCACAGCAGGAGCTGCCTGGTGGGATCTCTAGGGCAGTCCAAAATTCCCATCTGGAGACTCCTGCAGCAATTAGTCAAACACTTAATGGTGAAGGTGGCTAAGAGTTCAGTCGATTGCTTGGTCTCAAGTCAGTCCACTGTCTCAGATCAGTCCATTGCCTCAACTATGCAGCTGAATAGCCAGGGCGTTCCTGGACCACCAGGGGAATTAATGGTTTAAGTATGCTAGGTGTGGATACGGACAGAGCCCTGCCACCCAGCTACACACAGTTATAACTCTAGGACAAACCTGAGTTTCATACTTGCAACTTAAATTCCGTATCTCTTGGCACAGAGCAAATCACTATAGAAAGAATGACATGAAAGTTTAAGTGGTCTCATTCAAAGACATTAGCGTTTTGCTGTAGCTGCAATCATCTTTGCTGGGTTGGTTGGCTGATAATTCATGAAGTCTATCATAGATATCTACCTGCACAACCCCAAACAGTATTTCCACAGAAGCAAAATATTTGGGGCATTTCTGTTGCTGGAGTTGCATTCCCAATGAAAGGCAGGCACCAAAACCAATACCTCTCTGTTTAGTCAAAACAATTTCCTCTGAGCAGCTCCTGTAGTTCCTTTCCCGGTCACTTCATGATTCATTTATCTTGTCTTGATTAAAAGAGACCAGTCTATAGTCATGCAGTTTGGATCTTACATCAGCAATGTTAAGCGCATACCTCACCACAATCCATATAGGCTCTAAATTCCTAATGCTGGGGAAAGCAGGGGCAATAATGCCTGTATGGACCCAGGTCCTGTTTCCTGTGTTCCCAGTTTTTGGCATGGCTACTCATTTTGCCAAGCTCTGATACAGATTTTGTTGTTCTTCAGTGGCTCTTGGGACTGTTTTTGGCTTGCTAGCAGAGGATGGCTGGGTAGCATCCACGTGTTAGAATTATGCAGGGGAGAGTAGCAGGTCAGGACTCAGGTTGGATTAGGTTGGATTTTACATCCCTGCTTCTAAACTTTCAGTTTGTTCTTAAGGTCTGAGGAAAATGGCATGGGGAAATCGTTCTTTTCCCATAGGTAATCCTAATCAGATGATGGTAAAGAAAAAGAAAGAGAAATAGGAAACTCTTTGCTAGAGGTGAAGAACCTTTCCTTACCAAGAGCAAAACCAGACCATTTGCAAGGCAGGCTCACTTTAGGATGGATAGTGTTCCGCTCCCTTTTCTGGCTCTTCCCTTTATTCCGAGGTCTCATGGGATGCTGGCAGAAATTTCCATGCTCATTCACAAAGCTGTTGCTTTGCAAATCTCCCTCATTAGCCTTAGCTTCAATGGCTTTGTGATTAGAACATGTATTTTCTTCAGTGATAAATTTCCCCACCATTTCATTGCCAGATCATTTTGTTGCAATTAGGAACGAAGGGCTACTACCTGTCAGCCTGCAGGCAAGGGAAGAGCTTATGTAGACACGTATTGCTCAGCTTAAAAGACTAAAACTCATCCTTCAGTATAGCTTGTCAGGCAAGCACTAACACACCAGTCATGTCTGGGCAGTCACTAAAGAAGGTAATTTCTTGCCTGTGTCCTGGGGCTGAAAAGAAGCATTTAAAAACAGAAAATCATCCATTACATGTCTTGAGACAGATTTCTCAGCCTCAGAGCTGAGGAATCAATTGGATTGTCTTCACATACCCACATTTTCTTTCCTTATAGTGCTGTTGAGTAGGCTAATGATTAGGGAATAGCTATGAATAGTTCCTGAGAAAGGGCTTTATAGCCTTCTCAAACCCACTTTTTCAGGCCTGCTGCTTCGCCAGAGATTCAGTTATGTTAGTACGCAGAGAGGATAAATGTACACATTTTCTGTCAGTGAGTAAACTGCCTGGATTAGGGGCTGTTAAACTTTGGCAGCGTGTAAACTGGGATACGTGTAAACAATTTCCTTCACACCCTTTCTGTATCCCTGCTCCACGATGGAGAACAGCCTGAACGTGCACTGCTACTGGTCACTCAGGTCCTGTCTTCCACAGAAATCCTGGCACATAGACCAGAAGCCAACAGGACCGGCTCTCTGATTTGGACAATCAGGACACCAGAGCCACTGAATTACCTTCTCTGTGTGCTCGACAAGATCTCTGCTAACTCATCTATGGCAGTACTTAAACCCTCATAGGAGCTAGCCCATCTTCCTTTAATGACCTGGAGCAGAGCCTATAGCTCAGGTTTAGAGGTGAGGATTATAATCCCACACTGCCGCTGGTGTGCAAAGGTCCTGTCCCTATACCGCCTCATCTGCAGAGCAATTTCTTGAAGCAAAGTGGGATCTGGTTTTTGCAATACCTTAAAGGGACTGTTTCACTACAGGGGTTCTCATTACCACATCTCAGTTCCTCGGATGCTCGCACTGCTGCGTTGCAGTGCTGAAGCTTCCAATGCTGGGAGCGCGCCAAGGATTCAAACACCCATAGCCACTAACCCCTGCCTCAGGAATCCAAATTTGCCCGGGACTTAGTAACATGACCTGTTTTCCACCAGCTCTAAACTGCTCCCTCCAGAACTGAGTTTCATCTTCTCCCATGCTTAGTTTCAGCCAAGAAATGAAATCACTGCTAAACATCCACTGAACTTTGTTGGCCCTGTTAGCTCCTGCACTTCTACTCAAAAGCAATGATACTCAGTGCTCGGTTTTGAAAAAGGCACATCTCTGCTTATGTTCTCTGCTCTTCCTAAATAAGCAGGAGCTGGAGTATACATGCTTTCTGTATTAGCAAAAGAGAAGAAATTGCTGCAACTTTCTTCGTCAAGGAAGAGAAGACAAGGCTGTACTGATCTGTCCATCTCCTCGGTGCTCGCATGGTCCCAGTATGAAGGAGCAAGAGAGAGCGCCTGACCCAGATCCCGAGGAGTCAGAAATGGAGCTCCCATGGGATTTGTAGCAGTAGCTTTTCTTAGGGAGTGAGTCAACATGCGAGGCAGTGTGACAAGTATTAAAGAGGATGTGCCATTGCAAGCTTGTGCTGAAGTTACTCAGCAAAGGATCTTTCCTGAGTGGGTTTTCAGTCATTTCAGTCACTCCAGCTTCCCCCGCGCTCTCCACACGTCACCTTCTTTCCCTCTGAGCTCATTCCCAGTCACTAGCACTCGCACTCACTCAACCTCACCTATTAGTGCTGCCCTTAAATCAAAGGCAGTACTGGAAACTTGCCTTTCCCAGCCTTTGGCCTTCTTCCAATTACAAGAGACGTGTTAATGAGAAGACCTCATATCTAACCGTCTAGTCGAGGCACTTGCAAAATGCCAGCCAGCACAGTAGCTGGATGTGAAAAACAGGAAACCAGCTAATGGCAGCTCAGACCGAGACTCAAATTCAACCAGCAGCGGCGAGCAGGGAGAACCAACGACCACCTGGGGCGAGCACGTCAAGAGATGGTTCAAGGGTCCTCGGAGAGGCGTTATGTTCACTGGAAAACCCAGCTGAGCGTGAGGGCCATCAGCTCCCGCCAGTGGGTTACGGGGACACATACCTGGCAGCAGAGGAGTGAGTGGCGTACGCGTGGGAGAAAGGTCAGGAGATTGCAGAGGGCTTTTCACTTACGAGTTGGGTGATGGGAACGGTCAGCGAGTGATGAATATGAGCAGCTGGCAGAGAAGTTTACCACGAGACAGTCCAGTTAGAGAGCGGGAACTCAGCAATTTTAATGTTGGACAGGTTTTTTACGATACTCTGAGAACTAGGTGCCATAAGGCATATAAATCAAAGCAGCTTTTTGAAACCGAGACACTCTGAGGCCCTGATGCCCTGAGACCAGAGCAGCTGAGGTGACACTAGATAGTCCCCTGCGTACATGGGCTCTGTTTGTGCCAGCAGGGAAACCACTCCCTCCTGATCTGGAGTGAAAAAATAAACGACATTTTTGAGGAATCAGCTTGGTAACTTATGAGTTTTAGAGAAACAGATGTTTTTCTTTGCATGGTGTAAAAAGGCACTGTACTGTATCAGAAATCACAAAATCTTTAAATTCAAACCAGACTTTTAAATATTTGGGTTATATTTATTTTGCTTTTAAAAACAAACAATTTCAAATTAAATGTGAATTCAAGAAAATCTTTTGAAGAAAATCAGATTCAATTAAATCTGTTCATTTAATATCCAACTAATAAAAAGATTTAAAGAGGGAAAGCAATGCTGCTTCAGTGGCATGTCTGTAAATTTCAGAGTTAAAGCTTTTTTGCTTATTGAAGTGGTATAATACTGACCCAAATACAAAAAAAATTTATTTGTTTTCTGCCAGAAATTAGGGTATGGGAAGAATGTACTCTTCCTGTAACTTTGGACTATGTTCCAGAAAAAGAGGTACATTT
The DNA here is from genome assembly GCF_000690835.1 of Fulmarus glacialis. Classification (NCBI taxonomy): domain Eukaryota; kingdom Metazoa; phylum Chordata; class Aves; order Procellariiformes; family Procellariidae; genus Fulmarus; species Fulmarus glacialis. The sequence continues at coordinate 11,780 of NW_009233650.1, read as the reverse complement.
AAAGGCCTCTTTAAAAGTCTTAGGTAGCTATGTAATTTTGGCAATTGCCTTATAAGAATCAGAAACAATCTGCCAGTTCACCAGTGTTAGCCAGTTATTCCTTGTTCTTTAAATCAGCTGGTTTTATCTGTAACACAAAGTGTGAAAAGCTTGCCTCAACATAGTTGTGCTTAGATAATATGAATGCCTGTACTACATCAGATCAAAGGTCTAATATAATCCAATATCCTAAAAAAAAAAAAGATAAGAACAGGGCAAGTATATGGTGATAATTCCTCAAAGACACTTCCCAGTTTTCAGCAGATTTTGACTTAAGAGGAGCCTGCAGTGGTCCTTGGTAGTTTTTTTCCCCCACGGATTTGAGAACCCAACCACACATTGGAGTTCAGGGAAGGGAATATATAGTCCGTGGCAGCACAGCCAGTTGGTGCAGAGCAGGAAGAAAGAAATCTCCCTTGATTTTGAAGGAGGCAGAGAAGTGAAGCTCCAGCCAAGTACAATGGAAATCCCTGAGATATGACCACAGTACGGATGAGTAACCAAGTCCAGCATCTCAGCTCACTCTCAGCATTTTGAAGTTCCTTGTTGCTGTTCTCTCTTTAGCCACTGGATTGGGATACTTTGAAGATGAAGCTGATACAGTCGTGATCTTGTCCTGTTGGCAGAAAACAGTATAGCCCATTATGGGCTGTACTGCAAACAGAAAAAGAGTTAGAATCCACACCGAACACTTATAATCCTGTGTTACTCAGTTGCTCGACTTTTCTAAGAGGGAGAGAGGGCTTATGGTAGTACCCCATCCCACAGAGCTGATGCCTTCAGCAATCCTTGATAACGTTACTCACACTGAGATCTGTTTTCCTAATTCTAATATTTTATTCTTCTTTCCCTGACTAAAGTCCCAAGTGCCCACCATTCACCGTAAGCAAGCGATCAGATATTGTGCTGATTTTCTTGAAGTTCCCCAGCTTTCCTTTGCTCACTCCACCTTTGCTTGCACAGCCCTTCTTGCTTGCTATCTTCCCACTGCCCATCCTGAAGAGTAAGGACTCCTTCAATGGCCTTCTGCGGTGCTCCTTCCAGACAACTTCTGACCACTGTTCTCCTCCAGAGCTCCTTGACATCACTGTACCCAAGCACGAAAAGCAGAGCAGGTCCAGCCACAGTGGCCAGGGTCAGTGAAGAGTCAAGATCACCAGGCAAGTCCGACTTGGCAAGGCAAGGCTAAGGACAAGCCAGGAAAGAAGTCAAACCAGCATCAGTATCAGCAAGGCACAGGCATAGCTGAAACATAGCTCAGGCAAGGAGCAAGGGCCTGGGGCCTGAGCTTAAATGCAGCTCTGGAGCAAAAGTGGGAGAGCTTCTCCCAGCTCTTTCTCACCCCCGGCACTTTCCCCAGCAGTCTGATGCAAGGTGACACAGGTGTGCCATGCCAGAGCTGGCCTTGAGCACAAGTAGCCAAACCCCTGCGGGGGAGCAGGGGGAGCGCGCTCAGGGCCCTGACAGAGGTGTCCCATGTTCACTGAGCACCCCGACACCAGAAAGATGGCAGAGACCTGTTTCAGTGCCCATGCTGCTGCCGTTCAGCACTGCGGGGCAGGAGCCTCACCATAACACAATTACTGGTCCCAAATAGCTCAGGGAGGAATCTCATGAGGATGTGGATTCTAGTGCATGTACACCAGGCAGGTATCGCAGGGTCCACATCTTACAGAGAACATACTAAAACTTTACCCCCCAGTCATTTGAGTTTAGCAAACTGCCTCTCTTGTGTCACAGAGATGAGTTGTTTATAAAGCAAACACTGTCAGTCCATTTAATTGGCTCTTTAACATGGTGAGAAATGTTCCCTGGCAGAGAGCTCCTGGGAAACCTCCAAGATGTGAAATGGAGAGGTACTTCCACACAGGGAGGACAAACAAGCTAGTCTCCCAGACCCAAACCTCACAACTGAATCACCCCTCCTTGGATGATGGTAAGAGTCCGGGGGGGGTGTAATAACCATCTCCATGGCCAATATAACAGTCATTTTTAATAGTGCAAGGGACAATCATGCCATTCTGCCACAGAGGAGAAGCAGCTCCCCCGGTGCCCTCTTTTCTGTACAGCCTTAGCATAAAGACATACAGCCTGGGCAAGTGCTGAAGCCAGTCAGCTTAGTTTAGGTAGGTCTGGATCTAGGTATCCCAATATCAGGTCTCTTGATATTACAGAGAGAGCTAGCAGACCCGCACGTTAGCGAGACTGCTTGACTTGCTCCACTTAAGACCCTGTCTGTGGCTGCCTGTAAGCTTGTCAGATCGGATCATTTGGACAGGAATTGCTCACGTTATGAGGCATCTTTCCCCGTGCAGAACACAGTCAGAAATGATCAAACAGCAGGTTTTTTCCCTAAGCAAAGGAAAAATATGTTTGTATTAAAAAGTGTCAGCTTGTAGAGAAAAAAGAATGTTGTTTCACAGCTCTGCTTAACTCTATACCTGAAAAAAATCCACTCAGACCTGATTTCTCTGAATCACTGTGGCGCACCCGAAGTTGGAAGCCCAGCCCTGGGTGCACGGCACCCCGCAGCCGCTGCAGGCCGGGTGTGACTGGGAGGGACGGAGAGGAATCTGCGTGCTGTGCTCCTGGCAGCCTCGCCTCGTGCGCCTGCAAAGACGAGTGTTGTGTCAGCGTGGACGTGCGAGAGATCAGAGAAGGAAAGGGGCCCAGGCCCGGGAATGCAGCAGGAGAGGCTATGAAATGAGGCTGGGAGAAGCCAGCTGGTAACAGGGGAACTAGAACTAGCGGGACAAAGAGGCAGGGCCAGGGGAAGGGTCCTAGGAAGATGTGAAAACTTGGGCTTAAAGAGGGCGCATGGGGCCAGTCATGAAACTAGCTCAAGTAACTGAGCCCTTGAGGGGAGTTCGGAAAGATTGAGGTCTTGCTGAGGACATACGTGTGCCACGCCAGTGATGCTGGGAAAGACCTGCCGGGCTGCCTCAGCTCGCATTTGGGAAACCTTGGGTGCGGGCTGCTGCGGCAGCGACAAGCCTGCGTTGCCCTCCAGTGGTGAACCTCCCGTTTTCCCCAGAGTAACGGAGTGGTTCTTGACGGGACCGTGGGGCCTCTGGCCCTCAGCCCCAAACACACCACTAGGCGAGGCTTTTATTTCCTGATGGTTACAAACTCACCATGATTAACTTGAATACCAGTGTTTGTCTCCCACAACCTTACCATTATTCAGATACGTTCGCTCTCTTTTATTTGACCAGAGGCAGACCACAGCACAAAACCACAATTCTGATATTCCCACTGTTCTGTCAAAGCACAAGTTCAATTATTCCCGCTGTGAAAGTGTACCAGTTTGAGCTGCACTGGTTTCATTAATTTGGGTTAATACTTTCAGTTGCATGTTGCATGCTGTGATGAAAGTCGTTTGTCCTCCAATTGCCTCTATGCAACAATTATCGACAACGCTAATGCTATACCTTTGTTATGTTGAAGAGCAGAAGTACAAGCCTCTAAAAAAACCTTCCTTTTCTTACAATTTTATCAAAGTCCCATCACCAAGCTTCAGACTTTCCATACTAAGATCTGATTGAACATTAAAAAATATTTATATACAGAGTACAAAACCTTTATTTCTGTAAGTCAGATCAGCAAAACCGCATGACTTCACAATTTTAAAAGAAATTGTTCTGTGTTCCTAGAGACTTCTGAATTAGGCAGCAGTTTACAGTCAAAACCTGCCCTTGGAAGAAAAAAAACCCCAAACCAACACACCACCGCCTAATTCTGACCAGGTCTCAGCTCACACGTCCTTAGAAACTACCAGCACGCCATGCTGAAGTTCTGTCCAACGTTACTGACTGCAAGCTCCAAGCTGCTGTGAACCAACCCCATACACCATCTGCAGAGCACAATCACACCTTTTCTTCCCTCCAGTTGCAGTGTTGCCCGCACAGAGCCCTCCCTCCTCTGCCTCCTCCACATCTCCTGGTCAGGACGTCCAAAAGCAGAGCAGTGGAAGTGGTGTGCAGTATTGCCCCTTTCTTCTTGGCCTCTCACGTTTTAAAGGAGTCATGATTTCTAAGCCATGCCAAAAGAAAACGTATCTGAAGAGGAGTTGATAGGTGAAGCTTTGAAACAATTTGGTAATGGGATTCACCCATGTGGACAGGTGTACTGGCTCTGGCTGGGATGGAGTTAATTTTCTTCATAGTAGCTGGTACAGTGCTCTGCTTTGGATTTGTGACCAGAACAATGCTGAAAACAAACTAATGTTTTAGCTATTAGTGAGCAGTGCTTGCACAGCATCAAGGCCACCTCTGCTTCTCACTCCGCCCCTGCCCCCCCAACAAGTAGGCTGGGGGTGCGCAAGGGGACGGGAGGGGGCACCACCAGGCAGATGAGCTGAACTATCCAAAGCGATTTGTGGGGTTAGCTGCTGGCTGGGGTTAAAGCATGACAGCAGGGGACAGGAGTTGAAGGGAAAAACTAGTAAAATGCGAGTAACTGTTTTCTCACTTCCTTTCTATCACATGTACAACTACACTATGAGGTGGAAGGGGTACATTAGTACAATTAAATTACTCCCTTTTAAGTTCTAGCTACACCTGTTTTCTTTTTGTGTTACTGAACGAAGTAAGAGGTGGCCCTACATGAGCCAATGTATTTATGGGATTTTAGATTCACAATTACAACCATGAATGGATTCAGAATGCCAGACTTCAGCAGCTAATAATTTGTCAAGCAAGGCACCTTACTAGTAAATTTTACTCTACCCATACTTGGGACTTACAAAGTGCGTGCACTCAATTGTGGTAGTATAGACAACAGTTCTGGAGAAAAAACCCCACTTGGCTGAATGTGTGTACCTCTGAAAAGACTCCTCCTTGCACATAAATCAGGAACACAGTTAAAGGGTATTATAAGAAAAAAAATGGAAGCAACTGGAAGCATGAAATACAGGTCCTTTAAATCTTTGGATTGAAACTTCGTACTTGATATATTTAACATATGAGAATTACTGGAGGCTACAATAATTCTCTGCTTGCTTCACGGAAGAGTGACAGACCTCTTAAATGAGAATCTGTGGGCTCTGCTTACAAGCAGCTAACTCTGTTAGCTGCAAGAGCAATGGAAAAGGACCCATGGCATTTTATTACTGCCTTATCAATGTTTTTTCCCCTATACATTCTAAAGTGTTTTCCATGAATGTTCACACCTGTCTAAGAAAAGATGCAACAGTACTTCTGAAACAAGTCTTGAAACCACCAGTGCTAAATTGTGTTTTATTTCCAACAATTAGCCATTACAGTATCTGAAACAAAAAGTGTCCAAAATAAATAGCTGAAGATGAAGCATCAGAATACTACCGTCTTCGCTACTGCTGTGGCCCCCTTAATGTTTCTTGCTTTTCAACCTTCACTCTTCAGACTCTCCAGGCCTACGGATATCATCAATCTTCAGAATCATTCTAACAACCTGGGTCGCCAGAGAAATCTGCTGTTTCTTACCAATCAAGGTTTCTATAACATGCTGCTGCTTCATATCTGCCAAAAAGAAGCAGAAGAATTAGATACCCTCCTCAAATCTAGATATAACATCTAACCCGAGATAGTAATTCCCGTGTGATTTTAAAGAACGTTTTAAAATTATTAGTCTTGGCTACCATAGCTGACAAACAATTTGTACAAACTAGAGTTTTATGTCTGGGTTCTTATCAAAGATCTTGGAACATTAAGATCCAAACTCTTTTCCTAACTAAGTCTTCCCCAATTGTAGCTTTTCACCTTTCTGCGTTATTTTTTGAAGAGTACAGTTACCATATACAAATATTAGAAGCATCCTATGGGCTGAGCAACCACTAAAGTAGCGAAAGTTCAAATGCCGTAAAGCAGGAACACCTAATCAAAGAAGGATTATCAATGTACATAAATACAATGTCTTAGATTGTGTTCCAAAATTTACCGCCTTCTTTTCTGAAAAAAGAAACAGAATAAGAGTGTGAAAAGTGTATGTCCAGATGAAAATAAGTTTTCACACATTGGTTTCTAACTCTTCACATGCTTGTTACAGGTCTATATATGCATACGTACTGATGTGACCAATACTACCTAAAGACATTTCCAACCTTTTGTTTACTTCTTCACAAGCTGTTTCTCAAAACAACTGTTTGTAGGGCTGCAGCGTAAATTGGATCACTAAAACTGCAGTACTTAAAACACAGCCTGCTCTTCCCTCACAGTGAGTAGCTTTTATTCCTGTACCACAAGGTCAGCCAACATCTTCAACTATGTTGCCACCAAATAAAGGTTTTCAAGCAATTATACATTTTCTACCTGGTGAACATGCATGTATCTATCCACCTGCATTCCAATTTTTTATGACAAAGGGCAAGAGTTCATAACCGAAGTGATGCACCGGTTAATTAAAAAAAAAAAAAAAAAAAAAAAAAAAAAAAAGGGCCAAGAGGCAAAATAGTAAGCATTTTGACCTTCTGAGAAAGAAAACCCTGTTATGCTCCTCCTTCTCCAGACCGCAGTTCTTACCATTTGTTCCTTTCTGCAAACAATCAATGCCAAGGGCAGGATTATTTTCTTTCACTTGCCTAGCCCGCACTTCAGTCATAGTCTGTATTGGATTCATACCACTGTTCTCCGAAAGTGCCATGGGAATTACCTCCAGGGCATCTGCAAAAGCTCTCATAGCATACTGTTCCAAAGATGGGCACTAGGGGAAAAGAAATTTAAATTCATACAGCTATTAACTTCGAAGTTAGCAAAAGCAGATTTTCACACTAGCTATAAAATATATACATGGTATGCGGATTTTCTTGGGAATATGCATCTCAATAGCTGAACAAATACCTTTGGATAACTACTTGCAAATTAAAACAATTTTAAACTGCTCTTATCATAAAAGGAAAAAGGTACTGGTAACAACTTTTTACAGAGAGGGGAAGGAAAACTTTTAACATTGGTTATCAGCGAATGTCAGGAAGTTCCGTAATATGCACTTTCTGGAAGCTCTTTGAAGTTTTTTTGGAATCTCTTAAGAGGGACTTAATCCTTATTTTCCCTTCATAAATTACAGAAAGTTGTAACTGTTCCTTTCTTACCTTATCTGCTGCTTCACTGACTGCCAAGGCACAAGAAATTTCAGCTGCACCACCGCCATATACAATACGATTATCACGAACAAGATTCCGGATTACACACAATGCATCATGAAGAGATCGCTTTGCTTCTTCAATAATCTGGAATTATAAAATAGTATATATTTTACCACATACACAACTGAAGGCTACAAAGATGTATTTCCTAATACAGAAATGGAAACTGCAAATAAACTATAGGATCTTTTCATGGCTCTAACGCAGCTCTACTGCTGCTATGTTATACTATTTCAAAATATAAAATGTTAGACATCCAGTGGCAGAGAAAGAATAAAAAACCCCCACACATTTTCAAAGTTAGTTGTTAAATCTATAAATTAAAATGACAAAAACTTACGTAAGGTTTTCAATCTTGCATATTTTCAAGACACAAACCACTTAAATTTAAATGCCAACATTATTTTCAGATTGCAATTTATGTCAACTCCCAACTTCAACAGATGTAGAAGGATTTAACAAGTTATGTTAACCTTTAACGCAGTATTTTTGCTTTCTGAAAGAACTGTTTGGACTAGAGGTTATGCTCTTTTCCTCCTAAGGTTTTTCACTCAAAGTAGGACTTGACCTATGCTAAATATCATTTAACACTAACAGTAACACGAAGAACCAGGTTAAGTACCTAAGTATTTAAAATGGTCTCATTCTGCGCATGTGGGGGTTTCGGTTTGTTTTTTTAATTTTTTTTTTTTTAACTGGACTAAATCAGAAGTGACATACCTAAGTCTATAATAAAACCAAATTTTTCAAAAATGCTAGTATGTCTTTACTCATAAAAGTGACCCTCCCATAAGAAAAAACAAATTAGAGCATCCACAGGTAAAATTATTTCTCTATTTATGAACTATATGGTCTAATAGTGAGAAAACAGAGTTTTCATTCAAAAACACAGGATGTGAATCTAACAAGTGACTTCTAACACATAGTCACGACTGCCTACAACTCTCCGCCCCCTTCTATTTGTCCATGCTGCAAGGAAAATTTAGACAAAATCAAGAAGAGTTAATATGCTTTTGAAAGAAACCACACATTCTGCAACTTATGTATCAAACACTCATAACAAACTAAGCATCTCACCATTTTATTTCCTCCTCTAATGAAAATGGTCACAGCCCTGGAATTCTGACACTGTTCAATGACAAGCATTCTGTCCTTCGTTGTTCCAAAGGAGATCTCTCGGACAATACCCGCAAAACCCAGTTTCTCTGCCGTGAGTTCACAGAAGCGAGGAACAATGCGTCCTCCAGTTGCAATGGCAATTAACTGAAGTTAAACAACCATCAATTACTTTGAGAAGACATTTCCATTATGCTTTTCATAACATAAAACTAGTGGAAGAAAATCTGTCAAGTGCCTATTTCAAAAGGTTATCTTCTCATCACTTCAAAGTATTTCAGGCGATGCCTTGTTTCTGCCAATAGCGACACTAAAGCAGAAACATTCCTAGCCACATAAAACTTTTAACAAGTAATACACATACACTCCAATTATAAACCATAATCCCATTCATTGTAGGTTCTTCCCATATACGCCCAATGATTCTTCTCCAATACCTACCCATACACATGATTATGCAGTTCTACCCAGAAAGCCTGAACTTTTAACTGCTACTGTGTATTACTTAACAAATGTTTGAGAACTGGTACGAAGCCCAATTTTAGAAGATTTTACTTACTTCTATTTCAGGTCCACCAACCCAACGAACAGCAGGCAGCTCGTTCTGGAGCAGCAAGTGATTTGCCTCATCATCAAAACCCCACTGGCAAATAGCCAGGTTTGCACCAGTGTCTTTTATCTGAAAGCAACACACAACATCAATCTTCTGATCAGAACTAACACGGGAATGAAAAACAATCTCTTCATGGTTTTAATTCTCCTAATTTTCTCAAAACACAAGTCTGAAAAAGAACCATCTGGCATACATAAAGATCAAAGTAAATTTCAGACCAGGGTGGTATCTCTTTCTTACATAAACTTAACTTTCATTCACGGCCTTGCAATTGCTTGTATGTTGCCTCCTATCATGATTATTAGCTCATTTCCAGAAATAAATCAATGCACTATGCTATTTTGTGTAAAGGCTATGAAAAACGTAGAAACCAGAAATAATCTTAAAGACTACCTGTTTCACCATCTCTTCAAACTTCTCCTTTTCATATTTCTGCAGTGCCTTGTAATCTTCCACAGACGTGACATCAAGCTTATGCTTGGTTTTAGGCTTAGGTGGTTCGAACGGACAAGTAAGAATTGCAATTTTAGCATCCTTAAGTTCCTGCACAATTTGGGAAGAAAAAAAAAAAAAAAAAAAAAAGTTGAGTCGACATCAGTAACACCTCTTTCTTCTATTTGCAATACATACAGATATATCTTTAAAAACACAGGGATAGGAGGACACTTGAAGATCATTTGACTTACTCTGAAGTAAAACTATACCCAAATAATTCCATCAAGTTTCTATAACCCACTTAAAACAAATTCCACAGCTTCAAGACACTGTTTAAGCCCTTAACAATCTTTACCAGTGATGTCTTTTTATAGTTTAATGTTCAAAAAAACAAAAAAAAGCTTCAATGAAACCATTATTTGCCCTATCCACTGTCACCACTGAGAATACTACATACTCATCTTCACAGCCACCTTTTATGTATTACACGACAGACATTTTCCACCAGTCTTCCTTTTTATAGGATGAACAGTGTCACCTACTAGAAAAATATTTTAGAATAGTAGAAATTTTAAATTGCCTCCATCTTTCTTGAAGTATGCCGCACAAAGACTTGGAGACTTTACCTACACCAAATATAATAAAAGGACAGCTTCTGAGGTGTTCCAAGCAGGACAACATGGCAACTCATCAAGCTTAAGAAGCATTTCTTGATACTGAGTTGCATTAAGCATCTTAAGCATATTACAAACTATGGATGATTATTTCTCCTTCAACATAGAATTCTGCACCTGTCCTCACTTAGTTGTACAGTAATCCCCCCTCCCCCCATCATTTCTCAGTTTCTCAAGACTATTGTAAATTCTAACTTGGTCTCTTCCAACATGAAGAATTTAAAGCTCCTCTCCCCTTTCTCTCTTGATATATGGGTGAAAAACCAAGCCAAACCACAACACTGATTAAATACTTAAGAAATGCTAGGACAGCATTTGAAGTGGGCTAGACAACCTTATTTAAGCCATTACAGATGAGACACGCAGACAGGGACATCACTTACTTTAGGCATCTGTGGGTGACTGAAATCTTTATCCACAATCACTCCTTTAACCAACTGTGTATCTTCCAGTCTACCTCCCACTTTGCCTTGTACTTTGATCAGCTCAAAATCAACATCTTTACGTTCCATATCTGCTACTGTCAGTACAGCGTTTACAGCAATTTCTGCCATTTGTCTGTGACAACGGTTAACTCTAGGTTTAAAAAAATATAATAAAGTTGCATTACATTTCCACAATTTGGAAGAGAAAAGTGATTCTATCAATCTTGAACAGAAAAAAGTATCACTATAGCTAACAACTTCTGTACGTTCCATTAAAAGAGGGGGTCCTGCTTGTTTGTTCACAGAAATAAAAGATGTTAAATATGGCAGAAAACAGAACACACAATATGGTTTGTCTAAGTAGTTTTTGTGGACATAGTCTCAACATACAGATTTGAAACAAGTGAGGATAATTAACTACTAAGAAACATTCACATCACAGAAACAGAAACCTGTGTCACTGTTAAGATAGCTCTGCAAAGGAAGCCCTTACAATGTCTGAATTTACATACTGTGCACAGAACCTATAATGAAAAATGCATTTATGGAACTATCCTACAAAAATTTTTTTTAGGGAAATAAAAAACCCACCAAAACAAACCTTTGCAATATAACACATAACTATTTTTAAAAGGTTTGCATTACTCTTGGAATTTGCTATGATGCAGAAATCTGGAACTAACAGGTTAGAATGAAATTGATTTTGCAACTGTTTAACCTCATGGAATTGACACTTTAGAGAAAAAGGATCCACAATTTCTTATCCTGAGACATGAGTCCATTGAGAAATTAACCAAAATCAAACATAAAAGAACCTTCAGCAGCCGCTCCAATAACACACACAATTTAATAATCCATCAAAACACCAGGATTTCTCCTTTCAACACAAAATGTTTTTAAGTGAAACTTAAATATTCTTCTGAAGTTTTTGTGACTCACACTTTAGAGCCTAGTGTTGTCTTTGCTGTCTGGATCAGAGGCTCAATGTTCTGTGGATCAACTGGAAAGCTGTCACTGATTTTGTCTAGATGCTCAATAGCAATGCGGGCTGCCTGCTCATAACCGTCTGCTATTCTGATAGGGTGAATACCACGATCTAGTAATTGCTCCGCCTGTTCCAATAACGCTCCAGCCAGAACTATAAAACAAAATTTTAAAATAATGTTACTCTTCCACAGATTGAAGCATCATTTTTAATACATTAAGATTAAAAGATTAAAAAGTACGCTTTCTGATTTTTTTCTGTAATATTTTAACAGTTCAAGGTTTCTTAAATGACAAAATAACCCTAAACAACCCCCTACTTGTTATGCTTAGAAAGAAAATATCTTTCAATATCTTTATCAACGATCTGGACG
>NW_009233649.1:688-2065 GCF_000690835.1 Fulmarus glacialis | reverse complement strand
TCTATGATTCTATGATTCTATGATTCCCTCTTTGAAAATCCATACTGACTAATCCCAATCACCTTTTCATCCTTCATGTGCCTGGTAATGGTTTCCAGAATTATCTGCTCCATCACTTTCCCAGGGTTTGAGGGGAATGGGACTGCCCTGTAGGTCCCTCTCTTGCCTGTCTTGAAGATAGGAGTGACATTTGCTTTTTTCCCCAGCCTTCAGGAACCTCTCTCGATTGCCCATGACCTCTCAAAAATAATAAGAGAGTGGCCTCACAAAGTCAGCACTCATGGATGCATCCCAACAGGCCCCATGGACTTATGTATGTCTGTTTAGTGCTCCCTTACCTGGTCCTCCTCCACCAAGGGTAGGTCTTCCTTGCTCTAGACTTTCCCCCTGGTTTCAGGAGGATTCCTGAAGGCTGGTCATACCTCTAAAAGCCGAGGCATTGAGCACATTGGCCTTTGCTGTGTCCTTTGTCACAACGTTCCCTGCCCCATATAGCAGCACACACATGTTTTCGCCAGTCTTCCTTTTGCTGTTGATGTACTTGTAGAAGCCTTTCTTTTTACCCTTCACATCTCTTGACAGATTCAGTTCCAGGCAAGCTTTGGCTTTCCTAACCCCATCCCTGCATGCTAGACCATGTCTCTGTGCTCCTTCTGGGCCACCTGCCCCTGCCTCCACCTCTCGCGCACCTCCTTCGTATGTTGGAGTTCAGTCAGGAGCTCCCAAGTGTTGGACAGGAGCACCGACCACCTGCAGGTATTCTGAGGAAGCAGTAAAGGGCAGCGTACAGAGGGTGGTGAGACACTGCAACAGATTGCCCAGAGCATTTGTGGATGCCCATCATTGGAAGTGTTCAAGGTCAGATTGGACGGGGCTTTGAGCAACCTGATCAAGTGAAAGATGTCCCTGCAGGAGACATGTCCATGGCAGGGGGGTTGGACCAGATGATCTGTAAAGGTCCTTTCCAATCCAAATCATTCTGTGATTCTATGAAATGCTGGTAGAGGCATTTTCTTTGAGGAAATTCCCTCCTCACCCTGCAGGGTCCGTGTATGAGATCTCAGGCAACGAATGCTTCTTGTCGACGGGCGACCTGCTGAAAGTCATCGCTGTGGCACTGCAGAAGGTCATTTTGAGAGGACATGGAGACGGGGCAGACAACGGAGCTCCCACCAACATTTAAGGGTGAGCAGGGCTGCCCTGTCCCAGCCCGAACCCAATGGGTGCCCTCCTCCTGGGGGAGACCTTTGCAGCCCCTGTAGGCTCAGCCTCATTGTCCCACAGGTCTTTTCCAGCCTGCCCCAGCCCCGCGACCATTCCCAACATTGCGGGGACCGTTTCCAGGTTGCAGCAGGCAGCAGGGCCTGACGCTGCACC
>NW_009233649.1:269-673 GCF_000690835.1 Fulmarus glacialis | reverse complement strand
CCACAGCCCCTGCTGTGCCCCACCATCGGCCCTCATGCCCTGCTCCTGCACCCCATCTTTGAGGTACACGCCGCCATGCACCATGAGTCCAGACAGGGCAGGCAGGATGTTGAGGGCGCGGGTGTTGCGGGATTCAGGGCAGGGATGCTGTGGTGTTGGGGCAATTATGCTGCAGGGGCAGGGCAGGGTTCTGTGGGGTCAGGGCAGGGGTGCTGTGGCGTTGGGATGAGGGTGCTGCAGGGCTGGGGTGTGAGGCTGTGGGGTCAGGGCAGGGTGCTGTGGGGTCAGGGCAGGGGTGCTGCAGGGTCTGGAGCCTACACCACTTTGGTGATGGGATGCCGATGCACACGGTGTGGGTGGCTGCAGGGGGGGGGGAGGGGGGGGGGGGGGCCTCTCCCACGGGG
>NW_009233649.1:0-200 GCF_000690835.1 Fulmarus glacialis | reverse complement strand
GGCGTGGTGTCCTCGCCCACGTGGGGCCAGGGAGAGGCTGAGCACGAGGTCAGGGCAGTTCTGCCCCTGAAGTGCGTCGGGATGTGGTGAAGATCCCCTCCGCGCTGGAGGTGGATGTGGAGGATGTCACGGAGGAGGTGCAGCACATCCACTTTGCCCGGCCACTGCTGCTGAGCGAGGTGCTGGGGATGGAGGAGGCA
>NW_009233648.1:512-752 GCF_000690835.1 Fulmarus glacialis | reverse complement strand
AGGTAGCAAGAAAATTTAAAAAGCGACTGTGTTCGAGAAACGCATGCAAGAATTAAAAAGATAGGGATGGAGAGGTAAAAAGAAAGTTTCAAGAGCGATGGGGTACAAGAAATATAGGCAAGAATTTAAAAATAGGGACACAGACCCTGCTAGAAGGAAACTGTGATGGGTTGACCGTGCCTGGCCGCCTGCCAAACCGCTCTATCACTCCCCCTCCTCAACAAGACAGGGGACGCAAAT
>NW_009233648.1:0-309 GCF_000690835.1 Fulmarus glacialis | reverse complement strand
GCCCCCCCCCCCCCAAGCAACACAGGGGGACAGGGAGCGGGGGTTGTGACCAGTTCATCACGTCATCTCTGCCGCTCCTTCCTCCTCATGCTCTTTTTCTGCCCCAGCGTGGGGTCCCTCCCACGGGGCCACAGATGCCGATAGAAGCCTGTTCCAGCGCTAGCTCTCCAGGCGGTCACAGCTTCCTTCAGGCACATCCACCCACTGTGGCATGGGGTCCTCCATGGGCTGCAGGTGCACGTCTGCTGCACCGTGGACCTCCACGGGCTGCAGGAGAACCACCTGCGTCACCACGTTCTTCACCACAGG